>NW_026529734.1:0-54740 GCF_028500815.1 Rissa tridactyla | reverse complement strand
GCGTCTCTGGAGACAGCTCCCACGCCCGAAGAGCCAGGAGGGAAAGACGTGCCTCGTTGGAAAGCTCTTTGGCAGCCGCTCGCGTGGCCCCACAGCCCGTGGGGCTGCGGGCTTTTCGGCGGCCGTCAACCTCGGCGACACCAGTGCCCACGTGGCGCCGCCGCGCCAGCCTGCGAAGCATTTTCCGGTAGGGCCGCGTCTCTGGCGACAGCTCCCACGCCCGAAGAGCCAGGAGGGAAAGCCGTGCCTCGTTGGAAAGCTCTTTGGCAGCCACTCGCATGGCCCCATAGCCCGTGGGGCTGCGGGCTTTCCGGCGGCCATCAGCCTCGGCGACACCAGTGCCCACGTTGTGCCGCCGCGCCAGCCTGCGAAGCATTTCCGGTAGGGCCGCGGCTCTGGCGACAGCTCCCACGCCCGAAGAGCCAGGAGGGAAAGCCGTGCCTCGTTGGAAAGCTCTTTGGCAGCCGCTCGCGTGGTCCTACAGCCCGTGGGGCTGCGGGCTTTCCGGCGGCCGTCAGCCTTGGCGCCACCGGCGCCCACGTGGCGCCGCGGCGCCAGCCTGAGAAGCATTTTCCGGTAGGGCCGCGGCTCTGGCGACAGCTCCCCCACCCGTAGAGCCAGGAGGGAAAGCCGTGCCTCGTTGGAAAGCTCTTTGGCAGCCGCTCGCGTGGCCCCACAGCCCGTGGGGCTGCGGGCTTTCCGGCGGCCGTCAGCCTCGGCGCCACCTGCGCCCACGTGGCGCCGCCGCGCCAGGCTGCGAAGCATTTTCCGGTAGGGACGCGTCTCTGGCGACAGCTCCCACGCCCGAAGAGCCAGGAGGGAAAGCCGTGCCTCGTTGGAAAGCTCTTTGGCAGCCGCTCGCGTGGCCCCACAGCCCGTGGGGCTGCGGGCTTTCCGGCGGCCGTCAGCCTCGGCGACACCTGCGACCACGTGGTGCCGCCGCGCCAGCCTGCGAAGCATTTTCCGGTAGGGCCGCGTCTCTGGAGACAGCTCCCACGCCCGAAGAGCCAGGAGGGAAAGACGTGCCTCGTTGGAAAGCTCTTTGGCAGCCGCTCGCGTGGCCCCACAGCCCGTGGGGCTGCGGGCTTTTCGGCGGCCGTCAGCCTCGGCGACACCAGTGCCCACGTGGCGCCGCCGTGCCAGCCTGCGAAGCATTTTCCGGTAGGGCCGCGTCTCTGGCGACAGCTCCCACGCCCGAAGAGCCAGGAGGGAAAGCCATGCCTCGTTGGAAAGCTCTTTGGCAGCCGCTCGCGTGGCCCCACAGCCCGTGGGGCTGCGGGCTTTCTGGCGGCCGTCAGCCTCGGCGACACCTGCGACCACGTGGCGCCGCCGCGCCAGCCTGCGAAGCATTTTCCGGTAGGGCCGCGTCTCTGGCGACAGCTCCCACGCCCGAAGAGCCAGGAGGGAAAGCCGTGCCTCGTTGGAAAGCTCTTTGGCAGCCGCTCGCGTGGCCCCACAGCCCGTGGGGCTACGGGCTTTCCGGCGGCCGTCAGCTTCGGCGACACCTGCGACCATGTGGCGCCGCCGCGCCAGCCTGCGAAGCATTTTCCGGTAGGGCCGCGGCTCTGGTGACAGCTCCCCCACCCGAAGAGCCAGGAGGGAAAGCCGTGCCTCGTTCGAAAGCTCTTTGGCAGCCACTCGCATGGCCCCATAGCCCGTGGGGCTGCGGGCTTCCCGGCGGCCATCAGCCTCGGCGACACCAGTGCCCACGTTGTGCCGCCGCGCCAGCCTGCGAAGCATTTTCTGGTAGGGCCGCGTCTCTGGCGACAGCTCCCACGCACGAAGAGCCAGGAGGGAAAGCCGTGCCTCGTTGGAAAGCTCTTTGGCAGCCGCTCGCGTGGTCCTATAGCCCGTGGGGCTGCGGGCTTTCCGGCGGACGTCAGCCTCGGCGACACCTGCAACCACGTGGCGCCGCCGCACCAGCCTGCGAAGCATTTTCCGGTAGGGCCGCGTCTCTGGCGACAGCTCCCATGCCCGAAGAGCCAGGAGGGAAAGCCGTGCCTCGTTGGAAAGCTCTTTGGCAGCCGCTCGCGTGGTCCTACAGCCCGTGGGGCTGCGGACTTTCCGGCGGCCATCAGCCTCGGCGACACCAGGGCACACGTGGCGCCGCCGCGCCAGCCTGCGAAGCATTTTCCGGTAGGACCGCGTCTCTGGCGACAGCTCCCACGCCCGAAGAGCCAGGAGGGAAAGCCGTGCCTCGTTGGAAAGCTCTTTGGCAGCCGCTCGCGTGGTCCTACAGCCCGTGGGGCTGCGGGCTTTCCGGCGGCCGTCAGCCTTGGCGCCACCGGCGCCCACGTGGCGCCGCGGCGCCAGCCTGCGAAGCATTTTCCGGTAGGGCCGCGTCTCTGGCGACAGCTCCCCCACCCGTAGAGCCAGGAGGGAAAGCCGTGCCTCGTTGGAAAGCTCTTTGGCAGCCGCTCGCGTGGCCCCACAGCCCGTGGGGCTGCGGGCTTTCCGGCGGCCGTCAGCCTTGGCGCCACCGGCGCCCACGTGGCGCCGCGGCGCCAGCCTGCGAAGCATTTTCCGGTAGGGCCGCATCTCTGGCGACAGCTCCCACGCCCGAAGAGCCAGGAGGGAAAGCCGTGCCTCGTTGGAAAGCTCTTTGGCAGCCGCTCGCGGGGCCCCACAGCCCGCGGGGCTGCGGGCCTTCCGGCGGCCGTCAGCCTCGGCGCCACCGGCGCCCACGTGGCGCCGCCGCGCCAGCCTGCGAAGTATTTTCCGGTAGGGCCGCGGCTCTGGCGACAGCTCCCACGCCCGAAGAGCCAGGAGGGAAAGCCGTGCCTCGTTGGAAAGCTCTTTGGCAGCCGCTCGCGTGGCCCCACAGCCCGTGGGGCTGCGGGCTTTCCGGCGGCCGTCAGCCTCGGCGCCACCGGCGCCCACGTGGCGCCGCCGCCCAGCCTGCGAAGCATTTTCCGGTAGGGACGCGTCTCTGGCGACAGCTCCCACGCCCGAAGAGCCAGGAGGGAAAGCCGTGCCTCGTTGGAAAGCTCTTTGGCAGCCGCTCGCGTGGCCCCACAGCCCGTGGGGCTGCGGGCTTTCCGGCGGCCGTCAGCCTCGGCGACACCTGCGACCACGTGGCGCCGCCGCGCCAGCCTGCGAAGCATTTTCCGGTAGGGCCGCGTCTCTGGAGACAGCTCCCACGTCCGAAGAGCCAGGAGGGAAAGACGTGCCTCGTTGGAAAGCTCTTTGGCAGCCGCTCGCGTGGCCCCACAGCCCGTGGGGCTGCGGGCTTTTCGGCGGCCGTCAGCCTCGGCGACACCAGTGCCCACGTGGCGCCGCCGCGCCAGCCTGCGAAGCATTTTCCGGTAGGGCCGCGGCTCTGGCGACAGCTCCCACGCCCGAAGAGCCAGGAGGGAAAGCCGTGCCTCGTTGGAAAGCTCTTTGGCAGCCACTCGCATGGCCCCATAGCCCGTGGGGCTGCGGGCTTTCCGGCGGCCATCAGCCTCGGCGACACCAGTGCCCACGTTGTGCCGCCGCGCCAGCCTGCGAAGCATTTTCCGGTAGGGCCGCGGCTCTGGCGACAGCTCCCACGCCCGAAGAGCCAGGAGGGAAAGCCGTGCCTCGTTGGAAAGCTCTTTGGCAGCCGCTCGCGTGGTCCTATAGCCCGTGGGGCTGCGGGCTTTCCGGCGGACGTCAGCCTCGGCGACACCTGCAACCACGTGGCGCCGCCGCACCAGCCTGCGAAGCATTTTCCGGTAGGGCCGCGGCTCTGGCGACAGCTCCCATGCCCGAAGAGCCAGGAGGGAAAGCCGTGCCTCGTTGGAAAGCTCTTTGGCAGCCGCTCGCGTGGTCCTACAGCCCGTGGGGCTGCGGACTTTCCGGCGGCCATCAGCCTCGGCGACACCAGGGCACACGTGGCGCCGCCGCGCCAGCCTGCGAAGCATTTTCCCGGTAGGACCGCGTCTCTGGCGACAGCTCCCACGCCCGAAGAGCCAGGAGGGAAAGCCGTGCCTCGTTGGAAAGCTCTTTGGCAGCCGCTCGCGTGGTCCTACAGCCCGTGGGGCTGCGGGCTTTCCGGCGGCCGTCAGCCTTGGCGCCACCGGCGCCCACGTGGCGCCGCGGCGCCAGCCTGAGAAGCATTTTCCGGTAGGGCCGCGGCTCTGGCGACAGCTCCCCCACCCGTAGAGCCAGGAGGGAAAGCCGTGCCTCGTTGGAAAGCTCTTTGGCAGCCGCTCGCGTGGCCCCAGAGCCCGTGGGGCTGCGGGCTTTCCGGCGGCCGTCAGCCTCGGCGCCACCTGCGCCCACGTGGCGCCGCCGCGCCAGGCTGCGAAGCATTTTCCGGTAGGGCCGCGTCTCTGGCGACAGCTCCCACGCCCGAAGAGCCAGGAGGGAAAGCCGTGCCTCGTTGGAAAGCTCTTTGGCAGCCGCTCGCGTGGCCCCACAGCCCGTGGGGCTGCGGGCTTTCCGGCGGCCGTCAGCCTCGGCGACACCTGCGACCACGTGGCGCCGCCGCGCCAGCCTGCGAAGCATTTTCCGGTAGGGCCGCGTCTCTGGAGACAGCTCCCACGCCCGAAGAGCCAGGAGGGAAAGACGTGCCTCGTTGGAAAGCTCTTTGGCAGCCGCTCGCGTGGCCCCACAGCCCGTGGGGCTGCGGGCTTTTCGGCGGCCGTCAGCCTCGGCGACACCAGTGCCCACGTGGCGCCGCCGTGCCAGCCTGCGAAGCATTTTCCGGTAGGGCCGCGTCTCTGGCGACAGCTCCCACGCCCGAAGAGCCAGGAGGGAAAGCCGTGCCTCGTTGGAAAGCTCTTTGGCAGCCGCTCGCGTGGCCCCACAGCCCGTGGGGCTGCGGGCTTTCTGGCGGCCGTCAGCCTCGGCGACACCTGCGACCACGTGGCGCCGCCGCGCCAGCCTGCGAAGCATTTTCCGGTAGGGCCGCGGCTCTGGCGACAGCTCCCACGCCCGAAGAGCCAGGAGGGAAAGCCGTGCCTCGTTGGAAAGCTCTTTGGCAGCCGCTCGCGTGGCCCCACAGCCCGTGGGGCTACGGGCTTTCCGGCGGCCGTCAGCTTCGGCGACACCTGCGACCATGTGGCGCCGCCGCGCCAGCCTGCGAAGCATTTTCCGGTAGGGGCCGCGGCTCTGGTGACAGCTCCCCCACCCGAAGAGCCAGGAGGGAAAGCCGTGCCTCGTTGGAAAGCTCTTTGGCAGCCGCTCGCGTGGCCCACAGCCCGTGGGGCTGCGGGCTTTCCGGCGGCCGTCAGCCTCGGCGCCACCGGCGCCCACGTGGCGCCGCCGCCCAGCCTGCGAAGCATTTTCCGGTAGGGCCGCGTCTCTGGCGACAGCTCCCACGCCCGAAGAGCCAGGAGGGAAAGCCGTGCCTCGTTGGAAAGCTCTTTGGCAGCCGCTCGCGTGGCCCCACAGCCCGTGGGGCTGCGGGCTTTCCGGCGGCCGTCAGCCTCGGCGACACCTGCGACCACGTGGCGCCGCCGCGCCAGCCTGCGAAGCATTTTCCGGTAGGGCCCGCGTCTCTGGAGACAGCTCCCACGCCCGAAGAGCCAGGAGGGAAAGACGAGCCTCGTTGGAAAGCTCTTTGGCAGCCGCTCACGTGGCCCCACAGCCCGTGGGGCTGCGGGCTTTTCGGCGGCCGTCAGCCTCGGCGACACCAGTGCCCACGTGGCGCCGCCGCGCCAGCCTGCGAAGCATTTTCCGGTAGGGCCACGTCTCTGGCGACAGCTCCCACGCCCGAAGAGCCAGGAGGGAAAGCCGTGCCTCGTTGGAAAGCTCTTTGGCAGCCACTCGCATGGCCCCATAGCCCGTGGGGCTGCGGGCTTCCCGGCGGCCATCAGCCTCGGCGACACCAGTGCCCACGTTGTGCCGCCGCGCCAGCCTGCGAAGCATTTTCTGGTAGGGCCGCGTCTCTGGCGACAGCTCCCACGCCCGAAGAGCCAGGAGGGAAAGCCGTGCCTCGTTGGAAAGCTCTTTGGCAGCCGCTCGCGTGGTCCTATAGCCCGTGGGGCTGCGGGCTTTCCCGGCGGACGTCAGCCTCGGCGACACCTGCAACCACGTGGCGCCGCCGCACCAGCCTGCGAAGCATTTTCCGTAGGGCCGCCGTCTCTGGCGACAGCTCCCATGCCCGAAGAGCCAGGAGGGAAAGCCGTGCCTCGTTGGAAAGCTCTTTGGCAGCCGCTCGCGTGGTCCTACAGCCCGTGGGGCTGCGGACTTTCCGGCGGCCATCAGCCTCGGCGACACCAGGGCACACGTGGCGCCGCCGCGCCAGCCTGCGAAGCATTTTCCGGTAGGACCGCGTCTCTGGCGACAGCTCCCACGCCCGAAGAGCCAGGAGGGAAAGCCGTGCCTCGTTGGAAAGATCTTTGGCAGCCGCTCGCGTGGTCCTACAGCCCGTGGGGCTGCGGGCTTTCCGGCGGCCGTCAGCCTTGGCGCCACCGGCGCCCACGTGGCGCCGCGGCGCCAGCCTGCGAAGCATTTTCCGGTAGGGCCGCGTCTCTGGCGACAGCTCCCCCACCCGTAGAGCCAGGAGGGAAAGCCGTGCCTCGTTGGAAAGCTCTTTGGCAGCCGCTCGCGTGGCCCCACAGCCCGTGGGGCTGCGGGCTTTCCGGCGGCCGTCAGCCTTGGCGCCACCGGCGCCCACGTGGCGCCGCGGCGCCAGCCTGCGAAGCATTTTCCGGTAGGGCCGCGTCTCTGGCGACAGCTCCCCCACCCGAAGAGCCAGGACGGAAAGCCGTGCCTCGTTGGAAAGCTCTTTGGCAGCCGCTCGCGTGGCCCCACAGCCCGTGGGGCTGCGGGCTTTCCGGCGGCCGTCAGCCTCGGCGACAGCGGCGCCCACGTGGCGCCGCCGCCCCAGCCTGCGAAGCATTTTCCGGTAGGGACGCGTCTCTGGCGACAGCTCCCACGCCCGAAGAGCCAGGAGGGAAAGCCGTGCCTCGTTGGAAAGCTCTTTGGCAGCCGCTCGTGTGGCCCCACAGCCCGTGGGGCTGCGGGCTTTCCGGCGGCCGTCAGCCTCGGCGACACCTGCGACCACGTGGCGCCGCGGCGCCAGCGTGCGAAGCATTTTCCGGTAGGGCCGCGGCTCTGGCGACAGCTCCCACGCCCGAAGAGCCAGGAGGGAAAGCCGTGCCTCGTTGGAAAGCTCTTTGGCAGCCGCTCGCGTGGCCCCACAGCCCGTGGGGCTGCGGGCTTTTCGGCGGCCGTCAGCCTCGGCGACACCAGTGCCCACGTGGCGCCGCCGCGCCAGCCTGCGAAGCATTTTCCGGTAGGATCGCGGCTCTGGCGACAGCTCCCACGCCCGAAGAGCCAGGAGGGAAAGCCGTGCCTCGTTGGAAAGCTCTTTGGCAGCCGCTCGCGTGGCCCCACAGCCCGTGGGCTGCGGGCTTTTCGGCGGCCGTCAGCCTCGGCGACACCAGTGCCCACGTGGCGCCGCCGCGCCAGCCTGCGAAGCATTTTCCGGTAGGGCCGCGTCTCTGGCGACAGCTCCCACGCCCGAAGAGCCAGGAGGGAAAGCCGTGCCTCATTGGAAAGCTCTTTGGCAGCCGCTCGCGTGGTCCTATAGCCCGTGGGGCTGCGGGCTTTCTGGCGGAGGTCAGCCTCGGCGACACCTGCGCCCACGTTGCGCCGCCGCGCCAGCCTGCGAAGCATTTTCCGGTAGGGCCGCGGCTCTGGCGACAGCTCCCACGCCCAAAGAGCCAGGAGGGAAAGCCGAGCCTCGTTGGAAAGCTCTTTGGCAGCCGCTCGCGTGGTCCTACAGCCCGTGGGGCTGCGGGCTTTCCGGCGGCCGTCAGCCTCGGCGCCACCGGCGCCCACGTGACGCCGCCGTGGCAGCCTGCGAAGCATTTTCCGGTAGGGCCGCGGCTCTGGCGACAGCTCCCACGCCCGAAGAGCCAGGAGGGAAAGCCGTGCCTCTTTGGAAAGCTCTTTGGCAGCCGCTCGCGTGGCCCCACAGCCCGTGGGGCTGCGGGCTTTCCGGCGGCCGTCAGCCTCGGCGCCACCGGCGCCCACGTGGCGCCGCCGCGCCAGCCTGAGAAGCATTTTCCGGTAGGGCCGCGGCTCTGGCGACAGCTCCCACGCCCGAAGAGCCAGGATGGAAAGCCGTGCCTTGTTGGAAACCTCTTTGGCAGCCGCTCGCGTGGCCCCAGAGCCCGTGGGGCTGCGGGCTTTCCGGCGGCCGTCAGCCTCGGCGCCACCGGCGCCCACGTGGCGCCGCCGCGCCAGCCTGCGAAGCATTTTCCGGTAGGGCCGCGTCTCTGGCGACAGCTCCCACGCCCGAAGAGCCAGGAGGGAAAGCCGTGCCTCGTTGGAAAGCTCTTTGGAAGCCGCTCGCATGGCCCCATAGCCCGTGCGGCTGCGGGCTTTCCGGCGGCCGTCAGCCTCGGCGACACCTGCGACCACGTGGCGCCGCCGCGCCAGCCTGCGAAGCATTTTCCGGTAGGGCCGCGTCTCTGGCGACAGCTCCCACGCCCGAAGAGGCAGGAGGGAAAGCCGTGCCTCGTTGGAAAGCTCTTTGGCAGCCGCTCGCGGGGCCCCACAGCCCGTGGGGCTACGGGCTTTCCGGCGGCCGTCCGCTTCGGCGACACCAGTGCCAACGTGGCGCCGCCACGCCAGCCTGCGAAGCATTTTCCGGTAGGGGCCGCGGCTCTGGTGACAGCTCCCCCCACCCGAAGAGCCAGGAGGGAAAGCCGTGCCTCGTTCGAAAGCTCTTTGGCAGCCGCTCGCGTGGCCCCACAGCCCGTGGGGCTGCGGGCTTTTCGGCGGCCGTCAGCCTCGGCTACACCAGTGCCCACGTGGCGCCGCCGCGCCAGCCTGCGAAGCATTTTCCGGTAGGGCCGCGTCTCTGGCGACAGCTCCCACGCCCGAAGAGCCAGGAGGGAAAGCCGTGCCTCGTTGGAAAGCTCTTTGGCAGCCGCTCGCATGGCCCCATAGCCCGTGGGGCTGCGGGCTTTCCGGCGGCCATCAGCCTCGGCGACACCAGTGCCCACGTTGTGCCGCCGCGCCAGCCTGCGAAGCATTTTCCGGTAGGGCCGCGTCTCTGGCGACAGCTCCCACCCCCGAAGAGCCAGGAGGAAAGCCGTGCCTCGTTGGAAAGCTCTTTGGCAGCCGCTCGCGTGGTCCTACAGCCCGTGGGGCTGCGGGCTTTCCGGCGGCCGTCAGCCTCGGCGACACCTGCGACCACGTGGCGCCGCCGCGCCAGCCTGCGAAGCATTTTCCGGTAGGGCCGCGTCTCTGGCGACAGCTCCCACGCCCGAAGAGCCAGGAGGGAAAGCCGTGCCTCGTTGGAAAGCTCTTTGGCAGCCGCTCGCGTGGCCCCACAGCCCGTGGGGCTGCGGGCTTTTCGGCGGCCGTCAGCCTCGGCGACACCAGCGCCCACGTGGCGCCGCCCGCGCCAGCCTGCGAAGCATTTTCCGGTAGGACCGCGGCTCTGGCGACAGCTCCCACGCCCGAAGAGCCAGGAGGGAAAGCCGTGCCTCGTTGGAAAGCTCTTTGGCAGCTGCTCGCGTGGCCCCATAGCCCGTGGGGCTGCGGGCTTTCCGGCGGCCATCAGCGTCGGCGACACCTGCGACCACGTGGCGCCGCCGCGCCAGCCTGCGAAGCATTTTCCGGTAGGGCCACGTCTCTGGCGACAGCTCCCACGCCCGAAGAGCCAGGAGGGAAAGCCGTGCCTCATTGGAAAGCTCTTTGGCAGCCGCTCACGTGGCCCCACAACCCGTGGGCTGCGGGCTTTCTGGCGGAGGTCAGCCTCGGCGACACCTGCGCCCACGTGGCGCCGCCGCGCCAGCCTGCGAAGCATTTTCCGGTAGGGCCGCGGCTCTGGCGACAGCTCCCACGCCCAAAGAGCCAGGAGGGAAAGCCGAGCCTCGTTGGAAAGCTCTTTGGCAGCCGCTCGCGTGGTCCTACAGCCCGTGGGGCTGCGGGCTTTCCGGCGGCCGTCAGCCTCGGCGCCACCGGCGCCCACGTGACGCCGCCGCGCCAGCCTGCGAAGCATTTTCCGGTAGGGCCGCGTCTCTGGCGACAGCTCCCACGCCCGAAGAGCCAGGAGGGAAAGCCGTGCCTCGTTGGAAAGCTCTTTGGCAGCCGCTCGCGTGGCCCCACAGCCCGTGGGGCTGCGGGCTTTCCGGCGGCCGTCAGCCTCGGCGACACCGGCGCCCACGTGGCGCCGCCGCGCCAGCCTGAGAAGCATTTTCCGGTAGGGCCGCGGCTCTGGCGACAGCTCCCACGCCCGAAGAGCCAGGAGGGAAAGCCGTGCCTCGTTGGAAAGCTCTTTGGCAGCCGCTCGCGTGGCCCCACAGCCCGTGGGGCTGCGGGCTTTCCGGCGGCCGTCAGCCTCGGCGCCACCGGCGCCCACGTGACGCCGCCGCGCCAGCCTGCGAAGCATTTTCCGGTAGGGCCGCGGCTCTGGCGACAGCTCCCACGCCCGAAGAGCCAGGAGGGAAAGCCGTGCCTCGTTGGAAAGCTCTTTGGCAGCCGCTCGCGTGGCCCCACAGCCCGTGGGGCTGCGGGCTTTCCGGCGGCCGTCAGCCTCGGCGCCACCGGCGCCCACGTGGCGCCGCCGCGCCAGCCTGAGAAGCATTTCCCGGTAGGGCCGCGGCTCTGGCGACAGCTCCCACGCCCGAAGAGCCAGGAGGGAAAGCCGTGCCTTGTTGGAAACCTCTTTGGCAGCCGCTCGCGTGGCCCCAGAGCCCGTGGGGCTGCGGGCTTTCCGGCGGCCGTCAGCCTCGGCGCCACCGGCGCCCACGTGGCGCCGCCGCGCCAGCCTGCGAAGCATTTTCCGGTAGGGCCGCGTCTCTGGCGACAGCTCCCACGCCCGAAGAGCCAGGAGGGAAAGCCGTGCCTCGTTGGAAAGCTCTTTGGAAGCCGCTCGCATGGCCCCATAGCCCGTGCGGCTGCGGGCTTTCCGGCGGCCGTCAGCCTCGGCGACACCTGCGACCACGTGGCGCCGCCGCGCCAGCCTGCGAAGCATTTTCCGGTAGGGCCGCGTCTCTGGCGACAGCTCCCACGCCCGAAGAGCCAGGAGGGAAAGCCGTGCCTCGTTGGAAAGCTCTTTGGCAGCCGCTCGCGGGGCCCCACAGCCCGTTTGGAAAGCTCTTTGGCAGCCGCTCGCGGGGCCCCACAGCCCGTGGGGCTACGGGCTTTCCGGCGGCCGTCCGCTTCGGCGACACCAGTGCCAACGTGGCGCCGCCACGCCAGCCTGCGAAGCATTTTCCGGTAGGGCCGCGGCTCTGGTGACAGCTCCCCCACCCGAAGAGCCAGGAGGGAAAGCCGTGCCTCGTTCGAAAGCTCTTTGGCAGCCGCTCGCGTGGCCCCACAGCCCGTGGGGCTGCGGGCTTTTCGGCGGCCGTCAGCCTCGGCTACACCAGTGCCCACGTGGCGCCGCCGCGCCAGCCTGCGAAGCATTTTCCGGTAGGGCCGCGTCTCTGGCGACAGCTCCCACGCCCGAAGAGCCAGGAGGGAAAGCCGTGCCTCGTTGGAAAGCTCTTTGGCAGCCGCTCGCATGGCCCCATAGCCCGGGGGCTGCGGGCTTTCCGGCGGCCATCAGCCTCGGCGACACCAGTGCCCACGTTGTGCCGCCGCGCCAGCCTGCGAAGCATTTTCCGGTAGGGCCAGCGTCTCTGGCGACAGCTCCCACGCCCGAAGAGCCAGGAGGGAAAGCCGTGCCTCGTTGGAAAGCTCTTTGGCAGCCGCTCGCGTGGTCCTACAGCCCGTGGGGCTGCGGGCTTTCCGGCGGCCGTCAGCCCTCGGCGACACCTGCGACCACGTGGCGCCGCCGCGCCAGCCTGCGAAGCATTTTCCGGTAGGGCCGCGTCTCTGGCGACAGCTCCCACGCCCGAAGAGCCAGGAGGGAAAGCCGTGCCTCGTTGGAAAGCTCTTTGGCAGCCGCTCGCGTGGCCCCACAGCCCGTGGGGCTGCGGGCTTTTCGGCGGCCGTCAGCCTCGGCGACACCAGCGCCCACGTGGCGCCGCCGCGCCAGCCTGCGAAGCAATTTTCCGGTAGGACCGCGGCTCTGGCGACAGCTCCCACGCCGAAGAGCCAGGAGGGAAAGCCGTGCCTCGTTGGAAAGCTCTTTGGCAGCTGCTCGCGTGGCCCCATAGCCCGTGGGGCTGCGGGCTTTCCGGCGGCCATCAGCGTCGGCGACACCTGCGGACCACGTGGCGCCGCCGCGCCAGCGCTGCGAAGCATTTTTCCGGTAGGGCCACGTCTCTGGCGACAGCTCCCACGCCCGAAGAGCCAGGAGGGAAAGCCGTGCCTCATTGGAAAGCTCTTTGGCAGCCGCTCACTGTGGCCCCACAACCCGTGGGGCTGCGGGCTTTCTGGCGGAGGTCAGCCTCGGCGACACCTGCGCCCACGTGGCGCCGCCGCGCCAGCCTGCGAAGCATTTTCCCGGTAGGGCCGCGGCTCTGGCGACAGCTCCCAACGCCCAAAGAGCCAGGAGGGAAAGCCGAGCCTCGTTGGAAAGCTCTTTGGCAGCCGCTCGCGTGGTCCTACAGCCCGTGGGGCTGCGGGCTTTCCGGCGGCCGTCAGCCTCGGCGCCACCGGCGCCCACGTGACGCCGCCGCGCCAGCCTGCGAAGCATTTTCCGGTAGGGCCGCGTCTCTGGCGACAGCTCCCACGCCCGAAGAGCCAGGAGGGAAAGCCGTGCCTCGTTGGAAAGCTCTTTGGCAGCCGCTCGCGTGGCCCCACAGCCCGTGGGGCTGCGGGCTTTCCGGCGGCCGTCAGCCTCGGCGCCACCGGCGCCCACGTGGCGCCGCCGCGCCAGCCTGAGAAGCATTTTCCGGTAGGGCCGCGGCTCTGGCGACAGCTCCCCACGCCCGAAGAGCCAGGAGGGAAAGCCGTGCCTCGTTGGAAAGCTCTTTGGCAGCCGCTCGCGTGGCCCCACAGCCCGTGGGGCTGCGGGCTTTCCGGCGGCCGTCAGCCTCGGCGACACCGGCGACCACGTGGCGTCGCCATGCCAGCCTGCGAAGCATTTTCCGGTAGGGCCGCGTCTCTGGCGACAGCTCCCACGCCCGAAGAGCCAGGAGGGAAAGCCGTGCCTCGTTGGAAAGCTCTTTGGAAGCCGCTCGCGGGGCCCCACAGCCCGTGGGGCTGCGGGCTTTCCGGCGGCCGTCAGCCTCGGCGGACACCGGCGCCCACGTGGCGCCGCCGCGCCAGCCTGAGAAGCATTTTCCAGTAGGGCCGCGGCTCTGGCGACAGCTCCCACGCCCGAAGAGCCAGGAGGGAAAGCCGTGCCTCGTTGGAAAGCTCTTTGGCAGCCGCTCGCGTGGCCCCACAGCCCGTGGGGCTGCGGGCTTTCCGGCGGCCGTCAGCCTCGGCGACACCGGCGCCCACGTGGCGCCGCGGCGCCAGCCTGCGAAGCATTTTCCGGTAGGGCCGCGTCTCTGGCGACAGCTCCCCCACCCGAAGAGCCAGGACGGAAAGCCGTGCCTCGTTGGAAAGCTCTTTGGCAGCCGCTCGCGTGGCCCCACAGCCCGTGGGGCTGCGGGCTTTCCGGCGGGCCGTCAGCCTCGGCGACAGCGGCGCCCACGTGGCGCCGCCCGCCCCAGCCTGCGAAGCATTTTCCGGTAGGGCCGCGTCTCTGGCGACAGCTCCCACGCCCCGAAGAGCCAGGAGGGAAAGCCGTGCCTCGTTGGAAAGCTCTTTGGCAGCCGCTCGCGTGGCCCCACAGACCGTGGGGCTGCGGGCTTTCCGGCGGCCGTCAGCCTCGGCGACACCTGCGACCACGTGGCGCCGCCGCGCCAGCCTGCGAAGCATTTTCCGGTAGGGCCGCGTCTCTGGCGACAGCTCCCACGCCCGAAGAGCCAGGAGGGAAAGCCGTGCCTCGTTGGAAAGCTCTTTGGCAGCCGCTCGCGTGGCCCCACAGCCCGTGGGGCTGCGGGCTTTTCGGCGGCCGTCAGCCTCGGCGACACCAGTGCCCACGTGGCGCCGCCGCGCCAGCCTGCGAAGCATTTTCCCGGTAGGACCGCGGCTCTGGCGACAGCTCCCACGCCCGAAGAGCCAGGAGGGGAAAGCCGTGCCTCGTTGGAAAGCTCTTTGGCAGCCGCTCGCGTGGCCCCATAGCCCGTGGGGCTGCGGGCTTTCCGGCGGCCATCAGCGTCGGCGACACCTGCGACCACGTGGCGCCGCCCGCGCCAGCCTGCGAAGCATTTTCCGGTAGGGCCGCGTCTCTGGTGACAGCTCCCCCACCCGAAGAGCCAGGAGGGAAAGCCGTGCCTCGTTCGAAAGCTCTTTGGCAGCCGCTCGCGTGGCCCCACAGCCCGTGGGGCTGCGGGCTTTCCGGCGGCCGTCAGCCTCGGCGCCACCGGCGCCCACGTGGCGCCGCCGCCCAGCCTGCGAAGCATTTTCCGGTAGGGACGCGTCTCTGGCGACAGCTCCCACGCCCGAAGAGCCAGGAGGGAAAGCCGTGCCTCGTTGGAAAGCTCTTTGGCAGCCGCTCGCGTGGCCCCACAGCCCGTGGGGCTGCGGGCTTTCCGGCGGCCGTCAGCCTCGGCGACACCTGCGACCACGTGGCGCCGCCGCGCCAGCCTGCGAAGCATTTTCCGGTAGGGCCGCGTCTCTGGCGACAGCTCCCACGCCCGAAGAGCCAGGAGGGAAAGCCGTGCCTCGTTGGAAAGCTCTTTGGCAGCCACTCGCATGGCCCCATAGCCCGTGGGGCTGCGGGCTTTCCGGCGGCCATCAGCCTCGGCGACACCAGTGCCCACGTTGTGCCGCCGCGCCAGCCTGCGAAGCATTTTCCGGTAGGGCCGCGGCTCTGGCGACAGCTCCCACGCCCAAAGAGCCAGGAGGGAAAGCCGAGCCTCGTTGGAAAGCTCTTTGGCAGCCGCTCGCGTGGCCCCAGAGCCCGTGGGGCTGCGGGCTTTCCGGCGGCCGTCAGCCTCGGCGCCACCGGCGCCCACGTGACGCCGCCGCGCCAGCCTGCGAAGCATTTTCCGGTAGGGCCGCGTCTCTGGCGACAGCTCCCACGCCCGAAGAGCCAGGAGGGAAAGCCGTGCCTCGTTGGAAAGCTCTTTGGCAGCCGCTCGCGTGGCCCCACAGCCCGTGGGGCTGCGGGCTTTCCGGCGGCCGTCAGCCTCGGCGCCACCGGCGCCCACGTGGCGCCGCCGCGCCAGCCTGAGAAGCATTTTCCGGTAGGGCCGCGTCTCTGGCGACAGCTCCCACGCCCGAAGAGCCAGGAGGGAAAGCCGTGCCTCGTTGGAAAGCTCTTTGGCAGCCGCTCGCGTGGCCCCACAGCCCGTGGGGCTGCGGGCTTTCCGGCGGGCCGTCAGCCTCGGCGACACCGGCGCCCACGTGGCGCCGCGGCGCCAGCCTGCGAAGCATTTTCCGGTAGGGCCGCGGCTCTGGCGACAGCTGCCACGCCCGAAGAGCCAGGACGGAATGCCGTGCCTCGTTGGAAAGCTCTTTGGCAGCCGCTCGCGTGGCCCCACAGCCCGTGGGGCTGCGGGCTTTCCGGCGGCCGTCAGCCTCGGCGACAGCGGCGCCCACGTGGCGCCGCCGCGCCAGCCTGCGAAGCATTTTCCGGTAGGGCCGCGTCTCTGGCGACAGCTCCCACGCCCGAAGAGCCAGGAGGGAAAGCCGTGCCTCGTTGGAAAGCTCTTTGGCAGCCGCTCGCGTGGCCCCACAGCCCGTGGGGCTGCGGGCTTTCCGGCGGCCGTCAGCCTCGGCGACACCTGCGACCACGTGGCGCCGCCGCGCCAGCCTGCGAAGCATTTTCCGGTAGGGCCGCGTCTCTGGTGACAGCTCCCACGCCCGAAGAGCCAGGAGGGAAAGCCGTGCCTCGTTGGAAAGCTCTTTGGCAGCCGCTCGCGTGGCCCCACAGCCCGTGGGGCTGCGGGCTTTCCGGCGGCCGTCAGCCTCGGCGACACCAGTGCCCACGTGGCGCCGCCGCGCCAGCCTGCGAAGCATTTTCCGGTAGGACCGCGGCTCTGGCGACAGCTCCCACGCCCGAAGAGCCAGGAGGGAAAGCCGTGCCTCGTTGGAAAGCTCTTTGGCAGCCGCTCGCGTGGCCCCATAGCCCGTGGGGCTGCGGGCTTTCCGGCGGCCATCAGCGTCGGCGACACCTGCGACCACGTGGCGCCGCCGCGCCAGCCTGCGAAGCATTTTCCGGTAGGGCCGCGTCTCTGGTGACAGCTCCCCCACCCGAAGAGCCAGGAGGGAAAGCCGTGCCTCGTTCGAAAGCTCTTTGGCAGCCGCTCGCGTGGCCCCACAGCCCGTGGGGCTGCGGGCTTTCCGGCGGCCGTCAGCCTCGGCGCCACCGGCGCCCACGTGGCGCCGCCGCCCAGCCTGCGAAGCATTTTCCGGTAGGGACGCGTCTCTGGCGACAGCTCCCACGCCCGAAGAGCCAGGAGGGAAAGCCGTGCCTCGTTGGAAAGCTCTTTGGCAGCCGCTCGCGTGGCCCCACAGCCCGTGGGGCTGCGGGCTTTCCGGCGGCCGTCAGCCTCGGCGACACCTGCGACCACGTGGCGCCGCCGCGCCAGCCTGCGAAGCATTTTCCGGTAGGGCCGCGTCTCTGGCGACAGCTCCCACGCCCGAAGAGCCAGGAGGGAAAGCCGTGCCTCGTTGGAAAGCTCTTTGGCAGCCACTCGCATGGCCCCATAGCCCGTGGGGCTGCGGGCTTTCCGGCGGCCATCAGCCTCGGCGACACCAGTGCCCACGTTGTGCCGCCGCGCCAGCCTGCGAAGCATTTTCCGGTAGGGCCGCGGCTCTGGCGACAGCTCCCACGCCCAAAGAGCCAGGAGGGAAAGCCGAGCCTCGTTGGAAAGCTCTTTGGCAGCCGCTCGCGTGGCCCCAGAGCCCGTGGGGCTGCGGGCTTTCCGGCGGCCGTCAGCCTCGGCGCCACCGGCGCCCACGTGACGCCGCCGCGCCAGCCTGCGAAGCATTTTCCGGTAGGGCCGCGTCTCTGGCGACAGCTCCCACGCCCGAAGAGCCAGGAGGGAAAGCCGTGCCTCGTTGGAAAGCTCTTTGGCAGCCGCTCGCGTGGCCCCACAGCCCGTGGGGCTGCGGGCTTTCCGGCGGCCGTCAGCCTCGGCGCCACCGGCGCCCACGTGGCGCCGCCGCGCCAGCCTGAGAAGCATTTTCCGGTAGGGCCGCGTCTCTGGCGACAGCTCCCACGCCCGAAGAGCCAGGAGGGAAAGCCGTGCCTCGTTGGAAAGCTCTTTGGCAGCCGCTCGCGTGGCCCCACAGCCCGTGGGGCTGCGGGCTTTCCGGCGGCCGTCAGCCTCGGCGACACCGGCGACCACGTGGCGCCGCCATGCCAGCCTGCGAAGCATTTTCCGGTAGGGCCGCGGCTCTGGCGACAGCTCCCACGCCCGAAGAGCCAGGAGGGAAAGCCGAGCCTCGTTGGAAAGCTCTTTGGAAGCCGCTCGCGGGGCCCCACAGCCCGTGGGGCTGCGGGCTTTCCGGCGGCCGTCAGCCTGGGCGACACCGGCGCCCACGTGGCGCCGCCGCGCCAGCCTGCGAAGCATTTTCCAGTAGGGCCGCGGCTCTGGCGACAGCTCCCACGCCCGAAGAGCCAGGAGGGAAAGCCGTGCCTCGTTGGAAAGCTCTTTGGCAGCCGCTCGCGTGGCCCCACAGCCCGTGGGGCTGCGGGCTTTCCGGCGGCCGTCAGCCTCGGCGACACCGGCGCCCACGTGGCGCCGCGGCGCCAGCCTGCGAAGCATTTTCCGGTAGGGCCGCGTCTCTGGCGACAGCTCCCCCACCCGAAGAGCCAGGACGGAAAGCCGTGCCTCGTTGGAAAGCTCTTTGGCAGCCGCTCGCGTGGCCCCACAGCCCGTGGGGCTGCGGGCTTTCCGGCGGCCGTCAGCCTCGGCGACAGCGGCGCCCACGTGGCGCCGCCGCCCCAGCCTGCGAAGCATTTTCCGGTAGGGCCGCGTCTCTGGCGACAGCTCCCACGCCCGAAGAGCCAGGAGGGAAAGCCGTGCCTCGTTGGAAAGCTCTTTGGAAGCCGCTCGCATGGCCCCATAGCCCGTGCGGCTGCGGGCTTTCCGGCGGCCGTCAGCCTCGGCGACACCTGCGACCACGTGGCGCCGCCGCGCCAGCCTGCGAAGCATTTTCCGGTAGGGCCGCGTCTCTGGCGACAGCTCCCACGCCCGAAGAGCCAGGAGGGAAAGCCGTGCCTCGTTGGAAAGCTCTTTGGCAGCCGCTCGCGGGGCCCCACAGCCCGTGGGGCTACGGGCTTTCCGGCGGCCGTCCGCTTCGGCGACACCAGTGCCAACGTGGCGCCGCCACGCCAGCCTGCGAAGCATTTTCCGGTAGGGCCGCGGCTCTGGCGACAGCTCCCACGCCCGAAGAGCCAGGAGGGAAAGCCATGCCTTGTTGGAAAGCTCTTTGGCAGCCGCTCGCGTGGCCCCACAGCCCGTGGGGCTGCGGGCTTTCTGGCGGCCGTCAGCCTCGGCGACACCTGCGACCACGTGGCGCCGCCACGCCAGCCTGCGAAGCATTTTCCGGTAGGGCCGCGTCTCTGGCGACAGCTCCCACGCCCGAAGAGCCAGGAGGGAAAGCCGTGCCTCGTTGGAAAGCTCTTTGGCAGCCGCTCGCGTGGCCCCACAGCCCGTGGGGCTACGGGCTTTCCGGCGGCCGTCAGCTTCGGCGCCACCTGCGCCCACGTGGCGCCGCCGCGCCAGCCTGCGAAGCATTTTCCGGTAGGGCCGCGGCTCTGGTGACAGCTCCCCCACCCGAAGAGCCAGGAGGGAAAGCCGTGCCTCGTTCGAAAGCTCTTTGGCAGCCGCTCGCGTGGCCCCACAGCCCGTGGGGCTGCGGGCTTTTCGGCGGCCGTCAGCCTCGGCTACACCAGTGCCCACGTGGCGCCGCCGCGCCAGCCTGCGAAGCATTTTCCGGTAGGGCCGCGTCTCTGGCGACAGCTCCCACGCCCGAAGAGCCAGGAGGGAAAGCCGTGCCTCGTTGGAAAGCTCTTTGGCAGCCGCTCGCATGGCCCCATAGCCCGTGGGGCTGCGGGCTTTCCGGCGGCCATCAGCCTCGGCGACACCAGTGCCCACGTTGTGCCGCCGCGCCAGCCTGCGAAGCATTTTCCGGTAGGGCCGCGTCTCTGGCGACAGCTCCCACGCCCGAAGAGCCAGGAGGGAAAGCCGTGCCTCGTTGGAAAGCTCTTTGGCAGCCGCTCGCGTGGTCCTACAGCCCGTGGGGCTGCGGGCTTTCCGGCGGCCGTCAGCCTCGGCGACACCTGCGACCACGTGGCGCCGCCGCGCCAGCCTGCGAAGCATTTTCCGGTAGGGCCGCGTCTCTGGCGACAGCTCCCACGCCCGAAGAGCCAGGAGGGAAAGCCGTGCCTCGTTGGAAAGCTCTTTGGCAGCCGCTCGCGTGGCCCCACAGCCCGTGGGGCTGCGGGCTTTTCGGCGGCCGTCAGCCTCGGCGACACCAGCGCCCACGTGGCGCCGCCGCGCCAGCCTGCGAAGCATTTTCCGGTAGGACCGCGGCTCTGGCGACAGCTCCCACGCCCGAAGAGCCAGGAGGGAAAGCCGTGCCTCGTTGGAAAGCTCTTTGGCAGCTGCTCGCGTGGCCCCATAGCCCGTGGGGCTGCGGGCTTTCCGGCGGCCATCAGCGTCGGCGACACCTGCGACCACGTGGCGCCGCCGCGCCAGCCTGCGAAGCATTTTCCGGTAGGGCCGCGTCTCTGGCGACAGCTCCCACGCCCGAAGAGCCAGGAGGGAAAGCCGTGCCTCATTGGAAAGCTCTTTGGCAGCCGCTCACGTGGCCCCACAGCCCGTGGGGCTGCGGGCTTTCCGGCGGAGGTCAGCCTCGGCGACACCTGCGTCCACGTGGCGCCGCCGCACCAGCCTGCGAAGCATTTTCCGGTAGGGCCGCGGCTCTGGCGACAGCTCCCACGCCCAAAGAGCCAGGAGGGAAAGCCGAGCCTCGTTGGAAAGCTCTTTGGCAGCCGCTCGCGTGGCCCCACAGCCCGTGGGGCTGCGGGCTTTCCGGCGGCCGTCAGCCTCGGCGCCACCGGCGCCCACGTGACGCCGCCGCGCCAGCCTGCGAAGCATTTTCCGGTAGGGCCGCGTCTCTGGCGACAGCTCCCACGCCCGAAGAGCCAGGAGGGAAAGCCGTGCCTCGTTGGAAAGCTCTTTGGCAGCCGCTCGCGTGGCCCCACAGCCCGTGGGGCTGCGGGCTTTCCGGCGGCCGTCAGCCTCGGCGCCACCGGCGCCCACGTGGCGCCGCCGCGCCAGCCTGAGAAGCATTTTCCGGTAGGGCCGCGTCTCTGGCGACAGCTCCCACGCCCGAAGAGCCAGGAGGGAAAGCCGTGCCTCGTTGGAAAGCTCTTTGGCAGCCGCTCGCGTGGCCCCACAGCCCGTGGGGCTGCGGGCTTTCCGGCGGCCGTCAGCCTCGGCGACACCGGCGACCACGTGGCGTCGCCATGCCAGCCTGCGAAGCATTTTCCGGTAGGGCCGCGTCTCTGGCGACAGCTCCCACGCCCGAAGAGCCAGGAGGGAAAGCCGTGCCTCGTTGGAAAGCTCTTTGGAAGCCGCTCGCGGGGCCCCACAGCCCGTGGGGCTGCGGGCTTTCCGGCGGCCGTCAGCCTCGGCGACACCGGCGCCCACGTGGCGCCGCCGCGCCAGCCTGAGAAGCATTTTCCAGTAGGGCCGCGTCTCTGGCGACAGCTCCCACGCCCGAAGAGCCAGGAGGGAAAGCCGTGCCTCGTTGGAAAGCTCTTTGGCAGCCGCTCGCGTGGCCCCACAGACCGTGGGGCTGCGGGCTTTCCGGCGGCCGTCAGCCTCGGCGACACCTGCGACCACGTGGCGCCGCCGCGCCAGCCTGCGAAGCATTTTCCGGTAGGGCCGCGTCTCTGGCGACAGCTCCCACGCCCGAAGAGCCAGGAGGGAAAGCCGTGCCTCGTTGGAAAGCTCTTTGGCAGCCGCTCGCGTGGCCCCACAGCCCGTGGGGCTGCGGGCTTTTCGGCGGCCGTCAGCCTCGGCGACACCAGTGCCCACGTGGCGCCGCCGCGCCAGCCTGCGAAGCATTTTCCGGTAGGACCGCGGCTCTGGCGACAGCTCCCACGCCCGAAGAGCCAGGAGGGAAAGCCGTGCCTCGTTGGAAAGCTCTTTGGCAGCCGCTCGCGTGGCCCCATAGCCCGTGGGGCTGCGGGCTTTCCGGCGGCCATCAGCGTCGGCGACACCTGCGACCACGTGGCGCCGCCGCGCCAGCCTGCGAAGCATTTTCCGGTAGGGCCGCGTCTCTGGTGACAGCTCCCCCACCCGAAGAGCCAGGAGGGAAAGCCGTGCCTCGTTCGAAAGCTCTTTGGCAGCCGCTCGCGTGGCCCCACAGCCCGTGGGGCTGCGGGCTTTCCGGCGGCCGTCAGCCTCGGCGCCACCGGCGCCCACGTGGCGCCGCCGCCCAGCCTGCGAAGCATTTTCCGGTAGGGACGCGTCTCTGGCGACAGCTCCCACGCCCGAAGAGCCAGGAGGGAAAGCCGTGCCTCGTTGGAAAGCTCTTTGGCAGCCGCTCGCGTGGCCCCACAGCCCGTGGGGCTGCGGGCTTTCCGGCGGCCGTCAGCCTCGGCGACACCTGCGACCACGTGGCGCCGCCGCGCCAGCCTGCGAAGCATTTTCCGGTAGGGCCGCGTCTCTGGCGACAGCTCCCACGCCCGAAGAGCCAGGAGGGAAAGCCGTGCCTCGTTGGAAAGCTCTTTGGCAGCCACTCGCATGGCCCCACAGCCCGTGGGGCTGCGGGCTTTCCGGCGGCCATCAGCCTCGGCGACACCAGTGCCCACGTTGTGCCGCCGCGCCAGCCTGCGAAGCATTTTCCGGTAGGGCCGCGGCTCTGGCGACAGCTCCCACGCCCAAAGAGCCAGGAGGGAAAGCCGAGCCTCGTTGGAAAGCTCTTTGGCAGCCGCTCGCGTGGCCCCAGAGCCCGTGGGGCTGCGGGCTTTCCGGCGGCCGTCAGCCTCGGCGCCACCGGCGCCCACGTGACGCCGCCGCGCCAGCCTGCGAAGCATTTTCCGGTAGGGCCGCGTCTCTGGCGACAGCTCCCACGCCCGAAGAGCCAGGAGGGAAAGCCGTGCCTCGTTGGAAAGCTCTTTGGCAGCCGCTCGCGTGGCCCCACAGCCCGTGGGGCTGCGGGCTTTCCGGCGGCCGTCAGCCTCGGCGCCACCGGCGCCCACGTGGCGCCGCCGCGCCAGCCTGAGAAGCATTTTCCGGTAGGGCCGCGTCTCTGGCGACAGCTCCCACGCCCGAAGAGCCAGGAGGGAAAGCCGTGCCTCGTTGGAAAGCTCTTTGGCAGCCGCTCGCGTGGCCCCACAGCCCGTGGGGCTGCGGGCTTTCCGGCGGCCGTCAGCCTCGGCGACACCGGCGCCCACGTGGCGCCGCGGCGCCAGCCTGCGAAGCATTTTCCGGTAGGGCCGCGGCTCTGGCGACAGCTCCCACGCCCGAAGAGCCAGGACGGAAAGCCGTGCCTCGTTGGAAAGCTCTTTGGCAGCCGCTCGCGTGGCCCCACAGCCCGTGGGGCTGCGGGCTTTCCGGCGGCCGTCAGCCTCGGCGACAGCGGCGCCCACGTGGCGCCGCCGCGCCAGCCTGCGAAGCATTTTCCGGTAGGGCCGCGTCTCTGGCGACAGCTCCCACGCCCGAAGAGCCAGGAGGGAAAGCCGTGCCTCGTTGGAAAGCTCTTTGGCAGCCGCTCGCGTGGCCCCACAGCCCGTGGGGCTGCGGGCTTTCCGGCGGCCGTCAGCCTCGGCGACACCTGCGACCACGTGGCGCCGCCGCGCCAGCCTGCGAAGCATTTTCCGGTAGGGCCGCGTCTCTGGCGACAGCTCCCACGCCCGAAGAGCCAGGAGGGAAAGCCGTGCCTCGTTGGAAAGCTCTTTGGCAGCCGCTCGCGTGGCCCCACAGCCCGTGGGGCTGCGGGCTTTTCGGCGGCCGTCAGCCTCGGCGACACCAGTGCCCACGTGGCGCCGCCGCGCCAGCCTGCGAAGCATTTTCCGGTAGGACCGCGGCTCTGGCGACAGCTCCCACGCCCGAAGAGCCAGGAGGGAAAGCCGTGCCTCGTTGGAAAGCTCTTTGGCAGCCGCTCGCGTGGCCCCATAGCCCGTGGGGCTGCGGGCTTTCCGGCGGCCATCAGCGTCGGCGACACCTGCGACCACGTGGCGCCGCCGCGCCAGCCTGCGAAGCATTTTCCGGTAGGGCCGCGTCTCTGGTGACAGCTCCCCCACCCGAAGAGCCAGGAGGGAAAGCCGTGCCTCGTTCGAAAGCTCTTTGGCAGCCGCTCGCGTGGCCCCACAGCCCGTGGGGCTGCGGGCTTTCCGGCGGCCGTCAGCCTCGGCGCCACCGGCGCCCACGTGGCGCCGCCGCCCAGCCTGCGAAGCATTTTCCGGTAGGGACGCGTCTCTGGCGACAGCTCCCACGCCCGAAGAGCCAGGAGGGAAAGCCGTGCCTCGTTGGAAAGCTCTTTGGCAGCCGCTCGCGTGGCCCCACAGCCCGTGGGGGCTGCGGGCTTTCCGGCGGCCGTCAGCCTCGGCGACACCTGCGACCACGTGGCGCCGCCGCGCCAGCCTGCGAAGCATTTTCCGGTAGGGCCGCGTCTCTGGCGACAGCTCCCACGCCCGAAGAGCCAGGAGGGAAAGCCGTGCCTCGTTGGAAAGCTCTTTGGCAGCCACTCGCATGGCCCCATAGCCCGTGGGGCTGCGGGCTTTCCGGCGGCCATCAGCCTCGGCGACACCAGTGCCCACGTTGTGCCGCCGCGCCAGCCTGCGAAGCATTTTCCGGTAGGGCCGCGTCTCTGGCGACAGCTCCCACGCCCGAAGAGCCAGGAGGGAAAGCCGTGCCTCGTTGGAAAGCTCTTTGGCAGCCGCTCGCGTGGCCCCACAGCCCGTGGGGCTGCGGGCTTTCCGGCGGCCGTCAGCCTCGGCGCCACCGGCGCCCACGTGGCGCCGCCGCGCCAGCCTGAGAAGCATTTTCCGGTAGGGCCGCGTCTCTGGCGACAGCTCCCACGCCCGAAGAGCCAGGAGGGAAAGCCGTGCCTCGTTGGAAAGCTCTTTGGCAGCCGCTCGCGTGGCCCCACAGCCCGTGGGGCTGCGGGCTTTCCGGCGGCCGTCAGCCTCGGCGACACCGGCGCCCACGTGGCGCCGCGGCGCCAGCCTGCGAAGCATTTTCCGGTAGGGCCGCGGCTCTGGCGACAGCTCCCACGCCCGAAGAGCCAGGACGGAAAGCCGTGCCTCGTTGGAAAGCTCTTTGGCAGCCGCTCGCGTGGCCCCACAGCCCGTGGGGCTGCGGGCTTTCCGGCGGCCGTCAGCCTCGGCGACAGCGGCGCCCACGTGGCGCCGCCGCGCCAGCCTGCGAAGCATTTTCCGGTAGGGCCGCGTCTCTGGCGACAGCTCCCACGCCCGAAGAGCCAGGAGGGAAAGCCGTGCCTCGTTGGAAAGCTCTTTGGCAGCCGCTCGCGTGGCCCCACAGCCCGTGGGGCTGCGGGCTTTCCGGCGGCCGTCAGCCTCGGCGACACCTGCGACCACGTGGCGCCGCCGCGCCAGCCTGCGAAGCATTTTCCGGTAGGGCCGCGTCTCTGGCGACAGCTCCCACGCCCGAAGAGCCAGGAGGGAAAGCCGTGCCTCGTTGGAAAGCTCTTTGGCAGCCGCTCGCGTGGCCCCACAGCCCGTGGGGCTGCGGGCTTTTCGGCGGCCGTCAGCCTCGGCGACACCAGTGCCCACGTGGCGCCGCCGCGCCAGCCTGCGAAGCATTTTCCGGTAGGACCGCGGCTCTGGCGACAGCTCCCACGCCCGAAGAGCCAGGAGGGAAAGCCGTGCCTCGTTGGAAAGCTCTTTGGCAGCCGCTCGCGTGGCCCCATAGCCCGTGGGGCTGCGGGCTTTCCGGCGGCCATCAGCGTCGGCGACACCTGCGACCACGTGGCGCCGCCGCGCCAGCCTGCGAAGCATTTTCCGGTAGGGCCGCGTCTCTGGTGACAGCTCCCCCACCCGAAGAGCCAGGAGGGAAAGCCGTGCCTCGTTCGAAAGCTCTTTGGCAGCCGCTCGCGTGGCCCCACAGCCCGTGGGGCTGCGGGCTTTCCGGCGGCCGTCAGCCTCGGCGCCACCGGCGCCCACGTGGCGCCGCCGCCCAGCCTGCGAAGCATTTTCCGGTAGGGGACGCGTCTCTGGCGACAGCTCCCACGCCCGAAGAGCCAGGAGGGAAAGCCGTGCCTCGTTGGAAAGCTCTTTGGCAGCCGCTCGCGTGGCCCCACAGCCCGTGGGGCTGCGGGCTTTCCGGCGGCCGTCAGCCTCGGCGACACCTGCGACCACGTGGCGCCGCCGCGCCAGCCTGCGAAGCATTTTCCGGTAGGGCCGCGTCTCTGGCGACAGCTCCCACGCCCAAAGAGCCAGGAGGGAAAGCCGTGCCTCGTTGGAAAGCTCTTTGGCAGCCACTCGCATGGCCCCATAGCCCGTGGGGCTGCGGGCTTTCCGGCGGCCATCAGCCTCGGCGACACCAGTGCCCACGTTGTGCCGCCGCGCCAGCCTGCGAAGCATTTTCCGGTAGGGCCGCGGCTCTGGCGACAGCTCCCACGCCCAAAGAGCCAGGAGGGAAAGCCGAGCCTCGTTGGAAAGCTCTTTGGCAGCCGCTCGCGTGGCCCCAGAGCCCGTGGGGCTGCGGGCTTTCCGGCGGCCGTCAGCCTGGGCGACACCGGCGCCCACGTGGCGCCGCCGCGCCAGCCTGCGAAGCATTTTCCAGTAGGGCCGCGGCTCTGGCGACAGCTCCCACGCCCGAAGAGCCAGGAGGGAAAGCCGTGCCTCGTTGGAAAGCTCTTTGGCAGCCGCTCGCGTGGCCCCACAGCCCGTGGGGCTGCGGGCTTTCCGGCGGCCGTCAGCCTCGGCGACACCGGCGCCCACGTGGCGCCGCGGCGCCAGCCTGCGAAGCATTTTCCGGTAGGGCCGCGTCTCTGGCGACAGCTCCCCCACCCGAAGAGCCAGGAGGGAAAGCCGTGCCTCGTTGGAAAGCTCTTTGGCAGCCGCTCGCGTGGCCCCACAGCCCGTGGGGCTGCGGGCTTTCCGGCGGCCGTCAGCCTCGGCGACAGCGGCGCCCACGTGGCGCCGCCGCCCCAGCCTGCGAAGCATTTTCCGGTAGGGCCGCGTCTCTGGCGACAGCTCCCACGCCCGAAGAGCCAGGAGGGAAAGCCGTGCCTCGTTGGAAAGCTCTTTGGAAGCCGCTCGCATGGCCCCATAGCCCGTGCGGCTGCGGGCTTTCCGGCGGCCGTCAGCCTCGGCGACACCTGCGACCACGTGGCGCCGCCGCGCCAGCCTGCGAAGCATTTTCCGGTAGGGCCGCGTCTCTGGCGACAGCTCCCACGCCCGAAGAGCCAGGAGGGAAAGCCGTGCCTCGTTGGAAAGCTCTTTGGCAGCCGCTCGCGGGGCCCCACAGCCCGTGGGGCTACGGGCTTTCCGGCGGCCGTCCGCTTCGGCGACACCAGTGCCAACGTGGCGCCGCCACGCCAGCCTGCGAAGCATTTTCCGGTAGGGCCGCGGCTCTGGCGACAGCTCCCACGCCCGAAGAGCCAGGAGGGAAAGCCATGCCTTGTTGGAAAGCTCTTTGGCAGCCGCTCGCGTGGCCCCACAGCCCGTGGGGCTGCGGGCTTTCTGGCGGCCGTCAGCCTCGGCGACACCTGCGACCACGTGGCGCCGCCACGCCAGCCTGCGAAGCATTTTCCGGTAGGGCCGCGTCTCTGGCGACAGCTCCCACGCCCGAAGAGCCAGGAGGGAAAGCCGTGCCTCGTTGGAAAGCTCTTTGGCAGCCGCTCGCGTGGCCCCACAGCCCGTGGGGCTACGGGCTTTCCGGCGGCCGTCAGCTTCGGCGCCACCTGCGCCCACGTGGCGCCGCCGCGCCAGCCTGCGAAGCATTTTCCGGTAGGGCCGCGGCTCTGGTGACAGCTCCCCCACCCGAAGAGCCAGGAGGGAAAGCCGTGCCTCGTTCGAAAGCTCTTTGGCAGCCGCTCGCGTGGCCCCACAGCCCGTGGGGCTGCGGGCTTTTCGGCGGCCGTCAGCCTCGGCTACACCAGTGCCCACGTGGCGCCGCCGCGCCAGCCTGCGAAGCATTTTCCGGTAGGGCCGCGTCTCTGGCGACAGCTCCCACGCCCGAAGAGCCAGGAGGGAAAGCCGTGCCTCGTTGGAAAGCACTTTGGCAGCCGCTCGCATGGCCCCATAGCCCGTGGGGCTGCGGGCTTTCCGGCGGCCATCAGCCTCGGCGACACCAGTGCCCACGTTGTGCCGCCGCGCCAGCCTGCGAAGCATTTTCCGGTAGGGCCGCGTCTCTGGCGACAGCTCCCACGCCCGAAGAGCCAGGAGGGAAAGCCGTGCCTCGTTGGAAAGCTCTTTGGCAGCCGCTCGCGTGGTCCTACAGCCCGTGGGGCTGCGGGCTTTCCGGCGGCCGTCAGCCTCGGCGACACCTGCGACCACGTGGCGCCGCCGCGCCAGCCTGCGAAGCATTTTCCGGTAGGGCCGCGTCTCTGGCGACAGCTCCCACGCCCGAAGAGCCAGGAGGGAAAGCCGTGCCTCGTTGGAAAGCTCTTTGGCAGCCGCTCGCGTGGCCCCACAGCCCGTGGGGCTGCGGGCTTTTCGGCGGCCGTCAGCCTCGGCGACACCAGCGCCCACGTGGCGCCGCCGCGCCAGCCTGCGAAGCATTTTCCGGTAGGACCGCGGCTCTGGCGACAGCTCCCACGCCCGAAGAGCCAGGAGGGAAAGCCGTGCCTCGTTGGAAAGCTCTTTGGCAGCTGCTCGCGTGGCCCCATAGCCCGTGGGGCTGCGGGCTTTCCGGCGGCCATCAGCGTCGGCGACACCTGCGACCACGTGGCGCCGCCGCGCCAGCCTGCGAAGCATTTTCCGGTAGGGCCGCGTCTCTGGCGACAGCTCCCACGCCCGAAGAGCCAGGAGGGAAAGCCGTGCCTCATTGGAAAGCTCTTTGGCAGCCGCTCACGTGGCCCCACAGCCCGTGGGGCTGCGGGCTTTCCGGCGGAGGTCAGCCTCGGCGACACCTGCGTCCACGTGGCGCCGCCGCACCAGCCTGCGAAGCATTTTCCGGTAGGGCCGCGGCTCTGGCGACAGCTCCCACGCCCAAAGAGCCAGGAGGGAAAGCCGAGCCTCGTTGGAAAGCTCTTTGGCAGCCGCTCGCGTGGCCCCACAGCCCGTGGGGCTGCGGGCTTTCCGGCGGCCGTCAGCCTCGGCGCCACCGGCGCCCACGTGACGCCGCCGCGCCAGCCTGCGAAGCATTTTCCGGTAGGGCCGCGTCTCTGGCGACAGCTCCCACGCCCGAAGAGCCAGGAGGGAAAGCCGTGCCTCGTTGGAAAGCTCTTTGGCAGCCGCTCGCGTGGCCCCACAGCCCGTGGGGCTGCGGGCTTTCCGGCGGCCGTCAGCCTCGGCGCCACCGGCGCCCACGTGGCGCCGCCGCGCCAGCCTGAGAAGCATTTTCCGGTAGGGCCGCGTCTCTGGCGACAGCTCCCACGCCCGAAGAGCCAGGAGGGAAAGCCGTGCCTCGTTGGAAAGCTCTTTGGCAGCCGCTCGCGTGGCCCCACAGCCCGTGGGGCTGCGGGCTTTCCGGCGGCCGTCAGCCTCGGCGACACCGGCGACCACGTGGCGTCGCCATGCCAGCCTGCGAAGCATTTTCCGGTAGGGCCGCGTCTCTGGCGACAGCTCCCACGCCCGAAGAGCCAGGAGGGAAAGCCGTGCCTCGTTGGAAAGCTCTTTGGAAGCCGCTCGCGGGGCCCCACAGCCCGTGGGGCTGCGGGCTTTCCGGCGGCCGTCAGCCTCGGCGACACCGGCGCCCACGTGGCGCCGCCGCGCCAGCCTGAGAAGCATTTTCCAGTAGGGCCGCGTCTCTGGCGACAGCTCCCACGCCCGAAGAGCCAGGAGGGAAAGCCGTGCCTCGTTGGAAAGCTCTTTGGCAGCCGCTCGCGTGGCCCCACAGACCGTGGGGCTGCGGGCTTTCCGGCGGCCGTCAGCCTCGGCGACACCTGCGACCACGTGGCGCCGCCGCGCCAGCCTGCGAAGCATTTTCCGGTAGGGCCGCGTCTCTGGCGACAGCTCCCACGCCCGAAGAGCCAGGAGGGAAAGCCGTGCCTCGTTGGAAAGCTCTTTGGCAGCCGCTCGCGTGGCCCCACAGCCCGTGGGGCTGCGGGCTTTTCGGCGGCCGTCAGCCTCGGCGACACCAGTGCCCACGTGGCGCCGCCGCGCCAGCCTGCGAAGCATTTTCCGGTAGGACCGCGGCTCTGGCGACAGCTCCCACGCCCGAAGAGCCAGGAGGGAAAGCCGTGCCTCGTTGGAAAGCTCTTTGGCAGCCGCTCGCGTGGCCCCATAGCCCGTGGGGCTGCGGGGCTTTCCGGCGGCCATCAGCGTCGGCGACACCTGCGACCACGTGGCGCCGCCGCGCCAGCCTGCGAAGCATTTTCCGGTAGGGCCGCGTCTCTGGTGACAGCTCCCCCACCCGAAGAGCCAGGAGGGAAAGCCGTGCCTCGTTCGAAAGCTCTTTGGCAGCCGCTCGCGTGGCCCCACAGCCCGTGGGGCTGCGGGCTTTCCGGCGGCCGTCAGCCTCGGCGCCACCGGCGCCCACGTGGCGCCGCCGCCCAGCCTGCGAAGCATTTTCCGGTAGGGACGCGTCTCTGGCGACAGCTCCCACGCCCGAAGAGCCAGGAGGGAAAGCCGTGCCTCGTTGGAAAGCTCTTTGGCAGCCGCTCGCGTGGCCCCACAGCCCGTGGGGCTGCGGGCTTTCCGGCGGCCGTCAGCCTCGGCGACACCTGCGACCACGTGGCGCCGCCGCGCCAGCCTGCGAAGCATTTTCCGGTAGGGCCGCGTCTCTGGCGACAGCTCCCACGCCCGAAGAGCCAGGAGGGAAAGCCGTGCCTCGTTGGAAAGCTCTTTGGCAGCCACTCGCATGGCCCCACAGCCCGTGGGGCTGCGGGCTTTCCGGCGGCCATCAGCCTCGGCGACACCAGTGCCCACGTTGTGCCGCCGCGCCAGCCTGCGAAGCATTTTCCGGTAGGGCCGCGGCTCTGGCGACAGCTCCCACGCCCAAAGAGCCAGGAGGGAAAGCCGAGCCTCGTTGGAAAGCTCTTTGGCAGCCGCTCGCGTGGCCCCAGAGCCCGTGGGGCTGCGGGCTTTCCGGCGGCCGTCAGCCTCGGCGCCACCGGCGCCCACGTGACGCCGCCGCGCCAGCCTGCGAAGCATTTTCCGGTAGGGCCGCGTCTCTGGCGACAGCTCCCACGCCCGAAGAGCCAGGAGGGAAAGCCGTGCCTCGTTGGAAAGCTCTTTGGCAGCCGCTCGCGTGGCCCCACAGCCCGTGGGGCTGCGGGCTTTCCGGCGGCCGTCAGCCTCGGCGCCACCGGCGCCCACGTGGCGCCGCCGCGCCAGCCTGAGAAGCATTTTCCGGTAGGGCCGCGTCTCTGGCGACAGCTCCCACGCCCGAAGAGCCAGGAGGGAAAGCCGTGCCTCGTTGGAAAGCTCTTTGGCAGCCGCTCGCGTGGCCCCACAGCCCGTGGGGCTGCGGGCTTTCCGGCGGCCGTCAGCCTCGGCGACACCGGCGCCCACGTGGCGCCGCGGCGCCAGCCTGCGAAGCATTTTCCGGTAGGGCCGCGGCTCTGGCGACAGCTCCCACGCCCGAAGAGCCAGGACGGAAAGCCGTGCCTCGTTGGAAAGCTCTTTGGCAGCCGCTCGCGTGGCCCCACAGCCCGTGGGGCTGCGGGCTTTCCGGCGGCCGTCAGCCTCGGCGACAGCGGCGCCCACGTGGCGCCGCCGCGCCAGCCTGCGAAGCATTTTCCGGTAGGGCCGCGTCTCTGGCGACAGCTCCCACGCCCGAAGAGCCAGGAGGGAAAGCCGTGCCTCGTTGGAAAGCTCTTTGGCAGCCGCTCGCGTGGCCCCACAGCCCGTGGGGCTGCGGGCTTTCCGGCGGCCGTCAGCCTCGGCGACACCTGCGACCACGTGGCGCCGCCGCGCCAGCCTGCGAAGCATTTTCCGGTAGGGCCGCGTCTCTGGCGACAGCTCCCACGCCCGAAGAGCCAGGAGGGAAAGCCGTGCCTCGTTGGAAAGCTCTTTGGCAGCCGCTCGCGTGGCCCCACAGCCCGTGGGGCTGCGGGCTTTTCGGCGGCCGTCAGCCTCGGCGACACCAGTGCCCACGTGGCGCCGCCGCGCCAGCCTGCGAAGCATTTTCCGGTAGGACCGCGGCTCTGGCGACAGCTCCCACGCCCGAAGAGCCAGGAGGGAAAGCCGTGCCTCGTTGGAAAGCTCTTTGGCAGCCGCTCGCGTGGCCCCATAGCCCGTGGGGCTGCGGGCTTTCCGGCGGCCATCAGCGTCGGCGACACCTGCGACCACGTGGCGCCGCCGCGCCAGCCTGCGAAGCATTTTCCGGTAGGGCCGCGTCTCTGGTGACAGCTCCCCCACCCGAAGAGCCAGGAGGGAAAGCCGTGCCTCGTTCGAAAGCTCTTTGGCAGCCGCTCGCGTGGCCCCACAGCCCGTGGGGCTGCGGGCTTTCCGGCGGCCGTCAGCCTCGGCGCCACCGGCGCCCACGTGGCGCCGCCGCCCAGCCTGCGAAGCATTTTCCGGTAGGGACGCGTCTCTGGCGACAGCTCCCACGCCCGAAGAGCCAGGAGGGAAAGCCGTGCCTCGTTGGAAAGCTCTTTGGCAGCCGCTCGCGTGGCCCCACAGCCCGTGGGGCTGCGGGCTTTCCGGCGGCCGTCAGCCTCGGCGACACCTGCGACCACGTGGCGCCGCCGCGCCAGCCTGCGAAGCATTTTCCGGTAGGGCCGCGTCTCTGGCGACAGCTCCCACGCCCGAAGAGCCAGGAGGGAAAGCCGTGCCTCGTTGGAAAGCTCTTTGGCAGCCACTCGCATGGCCCCATAGCCCGTGGGGCTGCGGGCTTTCCGGCGGCCATCAGCCTCGGCGACACCAGTGCCCACGTTGTGCCGCCGCGCCAGCCTGCGAAGCATTTTCCGGTAGGGCCGCGTCTCTGGCGACAGCTCCCACGCCCGAAGAGCCAGGAGGGAAAGCCGTGCCTCGTTGGAAAGCTCTTTGGCAGCCGCTCGCGTGGCCCCACAGCCCGTGGGGCTGCGGGCTTTCCGGCGGCCGTCAGCCTCGGCGCCACCGGCGCCCACGTGGCGCCGCCGCGCCAGCCTGAGAAGCATTTTCCGGTAGGGCCGCGTCTCTGGCGACAGCTCCCACGCCCGAAGAGCCAGGAGGGAAAGCCGTGCCTCGTTGGAAAGCTCTTTGGCAGCCGCTCGCGTGGCCCCACAGCCCGTGGGGCTGCGGGCTTTCCGGCGGCCGTCAGCCTCGGCGACACCGGCGCCCACGTGGCGCCGCGGCGCCAGCCTGCGAAGCATTTTCCGGTAGGGCCGCGGCTCTGGCGACAGCTCCCACGCCCGAAGAGCCAGGACGGAAAGCCGTGCCTCGTTGGAAAGCTCTTTGGCAGCCGCTCGCGTGGCCCCACAGCCCGTGGGGCTGCGGGCTTTCCGGCGGCCGTCAGCCTCGGCGACAGCGGCGCCCACGTGGCGCCGCCGCGCCAGCCTGCGAAGCATTTTCCGGTAGGGCCGCGTCTCTGGCGACAGCTCCCACGCCCGAAGAGCCAGGAGGGAAAGCCGTGCCTCGTTGGAAAGCTCTTTGGCAGCCGCTCGCGTGGCCCCACAGCCCGTGGGGCTGCGGGCTTTCCGGCGGCCGTCAGCCTCGGCGACACCTGCGACCACGTGGCGCCGCCGCGCCAGCCTGCGAAGCATTTTCCGGTAGGGCCGCGTCTCTGGCGACAGCTCCCACGCCCGAAGAGCCAGGAGGGAAAGCCGTGCCTCGTTGGAAAGCTCTTTGGCAGCCGCTCGCGTGGCCCCACAGCCCGTGGGGCTGCGGGCTTTTCGGCGGCCGTCAGCCTCGGCGACACCAGTGCCCACGTGGCGCCGCCGCGCCAGCCTGCGAAGCATTTTCCGGTAGGACCGCGGCTCTGGCGACAGCTCCCACGCCCGAAGAGCCAGGAGGGAAAGCCGTGCCTCGTTGGAAAGCTCTTTGGCAGCCGCTCGCGTGGCCCCATAGCCCGTGGGGCTGCGGGCTTTCCGGCGGCCATCAGCGTCGGCGACACCTGCGACCACGTGGCGCCGCCGCGCCAGCCTGCGAAGCATTTTCCGGTAGGGCCGCGTCTCTGGTGACAGCTCCCCCACCCGAAGAGCCAGGAGGGAAAGCCGTGCCTCGTTCGAAAGCTCTTTGGCAGCCGCTCGCGTGGCCCCACAGCCCGTGGGGCTGCGGGCTTTCCGGCGGCCGTCAGCCTCGGCGCCACCGGCGCCCACGTGGCGCCGCCGCCCAGCCTGCGAAGCATTTTCCGGTAGGGACGCGTCTCTGGCGACAGCTCCCACGCCCGAAGAGCCAGGAGGGAAAGCCGTGCCTCGTTGGAAAGCTCTTTGGCAGCCGCTCGCGTGGCCCCACAGCCCGTGGGGCTGCGGGCTTTCCGGCGGCCGTCAGCCTCGGCGACACCTGCGACCACGTGGCGCCGCCGCGCCAGCCTGCGAAGCATTTTCCGGTAGGGCCGCGTCTCTGGCGACAGCTCCCACGCCCAAAGAGCCAGGAGGGAAAGCCGTGCCTCGTTGGAAAGCTCTTTGGCAGCCACTCGCATGGCCCCATAGCCCGTGGGGCTGCGGGCTTTCCGGCGGCCATCAGCCTCGGCGACACCAGTGCCCACGTTGTGCCGCCGCGCCAGCCTGCGAAGCATTTTCCGGTAGGGCCGCGGCTCTGGCGACAGCTCCCACGCCCAAAGAGCCAGGAGGGAAAGCCGAGCCTCGTTGGAAAGCTCTTTGGCAGCCGCTCGCGTGGCCCCAGAGCCCGTGGGGCTGCGGGCTTTCCGGCGGCCGTCAGCCTCGGCGCCACCGGCGCCCACGTGACGCCGCCGCGCCAGCCTGCGAAGCATTTTCCGGTAGGGCCGCGTCTCTGGCGACAGCTCCCACGCCCGAAGAGCCAGGAGGGAAAGCCGTTCCTCGTTGGAAAGCTCTTTGGCAGCCGCTCGCGTGGCCCCACAGCCCGTGGGGCTGCGGGCTTTCCGGCGGCCGTCAGCCTCGGCGCCACCGGCGCCCACGTGGCGCCGCCGCGCCAGCCTGAGAAGCATTTTCCGGTAGGGCCGCGTCTCTGGCGACAGCTCCCACGCCCGAAGAGCCAGGAGGGAAAGCCGTGCCTCGTTGGAAAGCTCTTTGGCAGCCGCTCGCGTGGCCCCACAGCCCGTGGGGCTGCGGGCTTTCCGGCGGCCGTCAGCCTCGGCGACACCGGCGACCACGTGGCGCCGCCATGCCAGCCTGCGAAGCATTTTCCGGTAGGGCCGCGGCTCTGGCGACAGCTCCCACGCCCGAAGAGCCAGGAGGGAAAGCCGAGCCTCGTTGGAAAGCTCTTTGGAAGCCGCTCGCGGGGCCCCACAGCCCGTGGGGCTGCGGGCTTTCCGGCGGCCGTCAGCCTGGGCGACACCGGCGCCCACGTGGCGCCGCCGCGCCAGCCTGCGAAGCATTTTCCAGTAGGGCCGCGGCTCTGGCGACAGCTCCCACGCCCGAAGAGCCAGGAGGGAAAGCCGTGCCTCGTTGGAAAGCTCTTTGGCAGCCGCTCGCGTGGCCCCACAGCCCGTGGGGCTGCGGGCTTTCCGGCGGCCGTCAGCCTCGGCGACACCGGCGCCCACGTGGCGCCGCGGCGCCAGCCTGCGAAGCATTTTCCGGTAGGGCCGCGTCTCTGGCGACAGCTCCCCCACCCGAAGAGCCAGGACGGAAAGCCGTGCCTCGTTGGAAAGCTCTTTGGCAGCCGCTCGCGTGGCCCCACAGCCCGTGGGGCTGCGGGCTTTCCGGCGGCCGTCAGCCTCGGCGACAGCGGCGCCCACGTGGCGCCGCCGCGCCAGCCTGCGAAGCATTTTCCGGTAGGGCCGCGTCTCTGGCGACAGCTCCCACGCCCGAAGAGCCAGGAGGGAAAGCCGTGCCTCGTTGGAAAGCTCTTTGGCAGCCGCTCGCGTGGCCCCACAGCCCGTGGGGCTGCGGGCTTTTCGGCGGCCGTCAGCCTCGGCGACACCAGTGCCCACGTGGCGCCGCCGTGCCAGCCTGCGAAGCATTTTCCGGTAGGGGCCGCGTCTCTGGCGACAGCTCCCACGCCCGAAGAGCCAGGAGGGAAAGCCATGCCTCGTTGGAAAGCTCTTTGGCAGCCGCTCGCGTGGCCCCACAGCCCGTGGGGCTGCGGGCTTTCTGGCGGCCGTCAGCCTCGGCGCCACCGGCGCCCACGTGGCGCCGCCGCCCAGCCTGCGAAGCATTTTCCGGTAGGGCCGCGTCTCTGGCGACAGCTCCCACGCCCGAAGAGCCAGGAGGGAAAGCCGTGCCTCGTTGGAAAGCTCTTTGGCAGCCGCTCGCGTGGCCCCACAGCCCGTGGGGCTGCGGGCTTTCCGGCGGCCGTCAGCCTCGGCGACACCTGCGACCACGTGGCGCTGCCGCGCCAGCCTGCGAAGCATTTTCCGGTAGGGCCGCGTCTCTGGAGACAGCTCCCACGCCCGAAGAGCCAGGAGGGAAAGACGAGCCTCGTTGGAAAGCTCTTTGGCAGCCGCTCGCGTGGCCCCACAGCCCGTGGGGCTGCGGGCTTTTCGGCGGCCGTCAGCCTCGGCGACACCAGTGCCCACGTGGCGCCGCCGCGCCAGCCTGCGAAGCATTTTCCGGTAGGGCCACGTCTCTGGCGACAGCTCCCACGCCCGAAGAGCCAGGAGGGAAAGCCGTGCCTCGTTGGAAAGCTCTTTGGCAGCCACTCGCATGGCCCCATAGCCCGTGGGGCTGCGGGCTTCCCGGCGGCCATCAGCCTCGGCGACACCAGTGCCCACGTTGTGCCGCCGCGCCAGCCTGCGAAGCATTTTCTGGTAGGGCCGCGTCTCTGGCGACAGCTCCCACGCCCGAAGAGCCAGGAGGGAAAGCCGTGCCTCGTTGGAAAGCTCTTTGGCAGCCGCTCGCGTGGTCCTATAGCCCGTGGGGCTGCGGGCTTTCCGGCGGACGTCAGCCTCGGCGACACCTGCAACCACGTGGCGCCGCCGCACCAGCCTGCGAAGCATTTTCCGGTAGGGCCGCGTCTCTGGCGACAGCTCCCATGCCCGAAGAGCCAGGAGGGAAAGCCGTGCCTCGTTGGAAAGCTCTTTGGCAGCCGCTCGCGTGGTCCTACAGCCCGTGGGGCTGCGGACTTTCCGGCGGCCATCAGCCTCGGCGACACCAGGGCACACGTGGGGCCGCCGCGCCAGCCTGCGAAGCATTTTCCGGTAGGACCCGCGTCTCTGGCGACAGCTCCCACGCCCGAAGAGCCAGGAGGGAAAGCCGTGCCTCGTTGGAAAGCTCTTTGGCAGCCGCTCGCGTGGTCCTACAGCCCGTGGGGCTGCGGGCTTTCCGGCGGCCGTCAGCCTTGGCGCCACCGGCGCCCACGTGGCGCCGCGGCGCCAGCCTGCGAAGCATTTTCCGGTAGGGCCGCGTCTCTGGCGACAGCTCCCCCACCCGTAGAGCCAGGAGGGAAAGCCGTGCCTCGTTGGAAAGCTCTTTGGCAGCCGCTCGCGTGGCCCCACAGCCCGTGGGGCTGCGGGCTTTCCGGCGGCCGTCAGCCTTGGCGCCACCGGCGCCCACGTGGCGCCGCGGCGCCAGCCTGCGAAGCATTTTCCGGTAGGGCCGCGTCTCTGGCGACAGCTCCCACGCCCGAAGAGCCAGGAGGGAAAGCCGTGCCTCGTTGGAAAGCTCTTTGGCAGCCGCTCGCGTGGCCCCACAGCCCGTGGGGCTGCGGGCTTTCCGGCGGCCGTCAGCCTCGGCGACACCTGCGACCACGTGGCGCCGCGGCGCCAGCGTGCGAAGCATTTTCCGGTAGGGCCGCGGCTCTGGCGACAGCTCCCACGCCCGAAGAGCCAGGAGGGAAAGCCGTGCCTCGTTGGAAAGCTCTTTGGCAGCCGCTCGCGTGGCCCCACAGCCCGTGGGGCTGCGGGCTTTTCGGCGGCCGTCAGCCTCGGCGACACCAGTGCCCACGTGGCGCCGCCGCGCCAGCCTGCGAAGCATTTTCCGGTAGGACCGCGGCTCTGGCGACAGCTCCCACGCCCGAAGAGCCAGGAGGGAAAGCCGTGCCTCGTTGGAAAGCTCTTTGGCAGCCGCTCGCGTGGCCCCACAGCCCGTGGGGCTGCGGGCTTTTCGGCGGCCGTCAGCCTCGGCGACACCAGTGCCCACGTGGCGCCGCCGCGCCAGCCTGCGAAGCATTTTCCGGTAGGGCCGCGTCTCTGGCGACAGCTCCCACGCCCGAAGAGCCAGGAGGGAAAGCCGTGCCTCATTGGAAAGCTCTTTGGCAGCCGCTCGCGTGGTTCTATAGCCCGTGGGGCTGCGGGCTTTCTGGCGGAGGTCAGCCTCGGCGACACCTGCGCCCACGTTGCGCCGCCGCGCCAGCCTGCGAAGCATTTTCCGGTAGGGCCGCGGCTCTGGCGACAGCTCCCACGCCCAAAGAGCCAGGAGGGAAAGCCGAGCCTCGTTGGAAAGCTCTTTGGCAGCCGCTCGCGTGGTCCTACAGCCCGTGGGGCTGCGGGCTTTCCGGCGGCCGTCAGCCTCGGCGCCACCGGCGCCCACGTGACGCCGCCGCGCCAGCCTGCGAAGCATTTTCCGGTAGGGCCGCGGCTCTGGCGACAGCTCCCACGCCCGAAGAGCCAGGAGGGAAAGCCGTGCCTCGTTGGAAAGCTCTTTGGCAGCCGCTCGCGTGGCCCCACAGCCCGTGGGGCTGCGGGCTTTCTGGCGGCCGTCAGCCTCGGCGACACCTGCGACCACGTGGCGCCGCCGCGCCAGCCTGCGAAGCATTTTCCGGTAGGGCCGCGTCTCTGGCGACAGCTCCCACGCCCGAAGAGCCAGGAGGGAAAGCCGTGCCTCGTTGGAAAGCTCTTTGGCAGCCGCTCGCGTGGCCCCACAGCCCGTGGGGCTACGGGCTTTCCGGCGGCCGTCAGCTTCGGCGCCACCTGCGCCCACGTGGCGCCGCCGCGCCAGCCTGCGAAGCATTTTCCGGTAGGGCCGCGGCTCTGGTGACAGCTCCCCCACCCGAAGAGCCAGGAGGGAAAGCCGGGCCTCGTTCGAAAGCTCTTTGGCAGCCGCTCGCGTGGCCCCACAGCCCGTGGGGCTGCGGGCTTTTCGGCGGCCGTCAGCCTCGGCTACACCAGTGCCCACGTGGCGCCGCCGCGCCAGCCTGCGAAGCATTTTCCGGTAGGGCCGCGTCTCTGGCGACAGCTCCCACGCCCGAAGAGCCAGGAGGGAAAGCCGTGCCTCGTTGGAAAGCTCTTTGGCAGCCGCTCGCATGGGCCCCATAGGCCCGTGGGGCTGCGGGCTTTCCGGCGGCCATCAGCCTCGGCGACACCAGTGCCCACGTTGTGCCGCCGCGCCAGCCTGCGAAGCATTTTCGGTAGGGCCGCGTCTCTGGCGACAGCTCCCACGCCCGAAGAGCCAGGAGGGAAAGCCGTGCCTCGTTGGAAAGCTCTTTGGCAGCCGCTCGCGTGGTCCTACAGCCCGTGGGGCTGCGGGCTTTCCGGCGGCCGTCAGCCTCGGCGACACCTGCGACCACGTTGGCGCCGCCGCGCCAGCCTGCGAAGCATTTTCCGGTAGGACCGCGGCTCTGGCGACAGCTCCCACGCCCGAAGAGCCAGGAGGGAAAGCCGTGCCTCGTTGGAAAGCTCTTTGGCAGCTGCTCGCGTGGCCCCATAGCCCGTGGGGCTGCGGGCTTTCCGGCGGCCATCAGCGTCGGCGACACCTGCGACCACGTGGCGCCGCCGCGCCAGCCTGCGAAGCATTTTCCGGTAGGGTCGCGTCTCTGGCGACAGCTCCCACGCCCGAAGAGCCAGGAGGGAAAGCCGTGCCTCATTGGAAAGCTCTTTTGGCAGCCGCTCACGTGGCCCCACAGCCCGTGGGGCTGCGGGCTTTCCGGCGGAGGTCAGCCTCGGCGACACCTGCGCCCACGTGGCGCCGCCGCACCAGCCTGCGAAGCATTTTCCGGTAGGGGCCGCGGCTCTGGCGACAGCTCCCACGCCCAAAGAGCCAGGAGGGAAAGCCGAGCCTCGTTGGAAAGCTCTTTGGCAGCCGCTCGCGTGGCCCCACAGCCCGTGGGGCTGCGGGCTTTCCGGCGGCCGTCAGCCTCGGCGCCACCGGCGCCCACGTGACGCCGCCGCGCCAGCCTGCGAAGCATTTTCCGGTAGGGGCCGCGTCTCTGGCGACAGCTCCCACGCCCGAAGAGCCAGGAGGGAAAGCCGTGCCTCGTTGGAAAGCTCTTTGGCAGCCGCTCGCGTGGCCCCACAGCCCGTGGGGCTGCGGGCTTTCCGGCGGCCGTCAGCCCTCGGCGCCACCGGCGCCCACGTGGCGCCGCCGCGCCAGCCTGAGAAGCATTTTCCGGTAGGGCCGCGTCTCTGGCGACAGCTCCCACGCCCGAAGAGCCAGGACGGAAAGCCGTGCCTCGTTGGAAAGCTCTTTGGCAGCCGCTCGCGTGGCCCCACAGCCCGTGGGGCTGCGGGCTTTCCGGCGGGCCGTCAGCCTCGGCGACACCGGCGACCACGTGGCGCCGCCATGCCAGCCTGCGAAGCATTTTCCGGTAGGGCCGCGTCTCTGGCGACAGCTCCCACGCCCGAAGAGCCAGGAGGGAAAGCCGTGCCTCGTTGGAAAGCTCTTTGGAAGCCGCTCGCGGGGCCCCACAGCCCGTGGGGCTGCGGGCTTTCCGGCGGCCGTCAGCCTCGGCGACACCGGCGCCCCACGTGGCGCCGCCGCGCCAGCCTGAGAAGCATTTTCCAGTAGGGCCGCGTCTCTGGCGACAGCTCCCACGCCCGAAGAGCCAGGACGGAAAGCCGTGCCTCGTTGGAAAGCTCTTTGGGCAGCCGCTCGCGTGGCCCCACAGCCCGTGGGGCTGCGGGCTTTCCGGCGGCCGTCAGCCTCGGCGACACCGGCGCCCACGTGGCGCCGCCGCCCCAGCCTGCGGAAGCATTTTCCGGTAGGGCCGCGTCTCTGGCGACAGCTCCCACGCCCGAAGAGCCAGGAGGGAAAGCCGTGCCTCGTTGGAAAGCTCTTTGGCAGCCGCTCGCGTGGCCCCACAGCCCGTGGGGCTGCGGGCTTTCCGGCGGCCGTCAGCCTCGGCGACACCTGCGACCACGTGGCGCCGCCGCGCCAGCCTGCGAAGCATTTTCCGGTAGGGCCGCGTCTCTGGCGACAGCTCCCACGCCCGAAGAGCCAGGAGGGAAAGCCGTGCCTCGTTGGAAAGCTCTTTGGCAGCCGCTCGCGTGGCCCCACAGCCCGTGGGGCTGCGGGCTTTTCGGCGGCCGTCAGCCTCGGCGACACCAGTGCCCACGTGGCGCCGCCGCGCCAGCCTGCGAAGCATTTTCCGGTAGGACCGCGGCTCTGGCGGACAGCTCCCACGCCCGAAGAGCCAGGAGGGAAAGCCGTGCCTCGTTGGAAAGCTCTTTGGCAGCCGCTCGCGTGGCCCCATAGCCCGTGGGGCTGCGGGCTTTCCGGCGGCCATCAGCGTCGGCGACACCTGCGACCACGTGGCGCCGCCGCGCCAGCCTGCGAAGCATTTTCCGGTAGGGCCGCGTCTCTGGTGACAGCTCCCCCACCCGAAGAGCCAGGAGGGAAAGCCGTGCCTCGTTCGAAAGCTCTTTGGCAGCCGCTCGCGTGGCCCCACAGCCCGTGGGGCTGCGGGCTTTCGGCGGCCGTCAGCCTCGGCGCCACCGGCGCCCACGTGGCGCCGCCGCCCAGCCTGCGAAGCATTTTCCGGTAGGGACGCGTCTCTGGCGACAGCTCCCACGCCCGAAGAGCCAGGAGGGAAAGCCGTGCCTCGTTGGAAAGCTCTTTGGCAGCCGCTCGCGTGGCCCCACAGCCCGTGGGGCTGCGGGCTTTCCGGCGGCCGTCAGCCTCGGCGACACCTGCGACCACGTGGCGCCGCCGCGCCAGCCTGCGAAGCATTTTCCGGTAGGGCCGCGTCTCTGGCGACAGCTCCCACGCCCGAAGAGCCAGGAGGGAAAGCCGTGCCTCGTTGGAAAGCTCTTTGGCAGCCACTCGCATGGCCCCATAGCCCGTGGGGCTGCGGGCTTTCCGGCGGCCATCAGCCTCGGCGACACCAGTGCCCACGTTGTGCCGCCGCGCCAGCCTGCGAAGCATTTTCCGGTAGGGCCGCGGCTCTGGCGACAGCTCCCACGCCCAAAGAGCCAGGAGGGAAAGCCGAGCCTCGTTGGAAAGCTCTTTGGCAGCCGCTCGCGTGGCCCCAGAGCCCGTGGGGCTGCGGGCTTTCCGGCGGCCGTCAGCCTCGGCGCCACCGGCGCCCACGTGACGCCGCCGCGCCAGCCTGCGAAGTATTTTCCGGTAGGGGCCGCGTCTCTGGCGACAGCTCCCACGCCCGAAGAGCCAGGAGGGAAAGCCGTGCCTCGTTGGAAAGCTCTTTGGCAGCCGCTCACGTGGCCCCACAGCCCGTGGGGCTGCGGGCTTTCCGGCGGCCGTCAGCCTCGGCGCCACCGGCGCCCCACGTGGCGCCGCCGCGCCAGCCTGAGAAGCATTTTCCGGTAGGGCCGCGTCTCTGGCGACAGCTCCCACGCCCGAAGAGCCAGGAGGGAAAGCCGTGCCTCGTTGGAAAGCTCTTTGGCAGCCGCTCGCGTGGCCCCACAGCCCGTGGGGCTGCGGGCTTTCCGGCGGCCGTCAGCCTCGGCGGACACCGGCGACCACGTGGCGCCGCCCGCGCCAGCCTGCGAAGCATTTTCCGGTAGGGCCGCGTCTCTGGCGACAGCTCCCACGCCCGAAGAGCCAGGAGGGAAAGCCGTGCCTCGTTGGAAAGCTCTTTGGCAGCCGCTCGCGTGGCCCCCACAGCCCGTGGGGCTGCGGGCTTTCCGGCGGCCGTCAGCCTCGGCGACACCTGCGACCACGTGGCGCCGCCGCGCCAGCCTGAGAAGCATTTTCCGGTAGGGCCGCGTCTCTGGCGACAGCTCCCACGCCCGAAGAGCCAGGAGGGAAAGCCGTGCCTCGTTGGAAAGCTCTTTGGCAAGCCGCTCGCGTGGCCCCACAGCCCGTGGGGCTGCGGGCTTTTCGGCGGCCGTCAGCCTCGGCGACACCAGTGCCCACGTGGCGCCGCCCGCGCCAGCCTGCGAAGCATTTTCCGGTAGGACCGCGGCTCTGGCGACAGCTCCCACGCCCGAAGAGCCAGGAGGGAAAGCCGTGCCTCGTTGGAAAGCTCTTTGGCAGCCGCTCGCGTGGCCCCATAGCCCGTGGGGCTGCGGGCTTTCCGGCGGCCATCAGCGTCGGCGACACCTGCGACCACGTGGCGCCGCCGCGCCAGCCTGCGAAGCATTTTCCGGTAGGGGCCCGCGTCTCTGGTGACAGCTCCCCCACCCGAAGAGCCAGGAGGGAAAGCCGTGCCTCGTTCGAAAGCTCTTTGGCAGCCGCTCGCGTGGCCCCACAGCCCGTGGGGCTGCGGGCTTTCCGGCGGCCGTCAGCCTCGGCGCCACCGGCGCCCACGTGGCGCCGCCGCCCAGCCTGCGAAGCATTTTCCGGTAGGGACGCGTCTCTGGCGACAGCTCCCACGCCCGAAGAGCCAGGAGGGAAAGCCGTGCCTCGTTGGAAAGCTCTTTGGCAGCCGCTCGCGTGGCCCCACAGCCCGTGGGGCTGCGGGCTTTCCGGCGGCCGTCAGCCTCGGCGACACCTGCGACCACGTGGCGCCGCCGCGCCAGCCTGCGAAGCATTTTCCGGTAGGGCCGCGTCTCTGGCGACAGCTCCCACGCCCGAAGAGCCAGGAGGGAAAGCCGTGCCTCGTTGGAAAGCTCTTTGGCAGCCACTCGCATGGCCCCATAGCCCGTGGGGCTGCGGGCTTTCCGGCGGCCATCAGCCTCGGCGACACCAGTGCCCACGTTGTGCCGCCGCGCCAGCCTGCGAAGCATTTTCCGGTAGGGCCGCGGCTCTGGCGACAGCTCCCACGCCCAAAGAGCCAGGAGGGAAAGCCGAGCCTCGTTGGAAAGCTCTTTGGCAGCCGCTCGCGTGGCCCCAGAGCCCGTGGGGCTGCGGGCTTTCCGGCGGCCGTCAGCCTCGGCGCCACCGTCGCCCACGTGACGCCGCCGCGCCAGCCTGCGAAGCATTTTCCGGTAGGGCCGCGTCTCTGGCGACAGCTCCCACGCCCGAAGAGCCAGGAGGGAAAGCCGTGCCTCGTTGGAAAGCTCTTTGGCAGCCGCTCGCGTGGCCCCACAGCCCGTGGGGCTGCGGGCTTTCCGGCGGCCGTCAGCCTCGGCGCCACCGGCGCCCACGTGGCGCCGCCGCGCCAGCCTGAGAAGCATTTTCCGGTAGGGCCGCGTCTCTGGCGACAGCTCCCACGCCCGAAGAGCCAGGAGGGAAAGCCGTGCCTCGTTGGAAAGCTCTTTGGCAGCCGCTCGCGTGGCCCCACAGCCCGTGGGGCTGCGGGCTTTCCGGCGGCCGTCAGCCTCGGCGACACCGGCGACCACGTGGCGCCGCCGCGCCAGCCTGCGAAGCATTTTCCGGTAGGGCCGCGGCTCTGGCGACAGCTCCCACGCCCGAAGAGCCAGGAGGGAAAGCCGAGCCTCGTTGGAAAGCTCTTTGGAAGCCGCTCGCGGGGCCCCACAGCCCGTGGGGCTGCGGGCTTTCCGGCGGCCGTCAGCCTGGGCGACACCGGCGCCCACGTGGCGCCGCCGCGCCAGCCTGAGAAGCATTTTCCAGTAGGGCCGCGGCTCTGGCGACAGCTCCCACGCCCGAAGAGCCAGGAGGGAAAGCCGTGCCTCGTTGGAAAGCTCTTTGGCAGCCGCTCGCGTGGCCCCACAGCCCGTGGGGCTGCGGGCTTTCCGGCGGCCGTCAGCCTCGGCGACACCGGCGCCCACGTGGCGCCGCGGCGCCAGCCTGCGAAGCATTTTCCGGTAGGGCCGCGTCTCTGGCGACAGCTCCCCCACCCGAAGAGCCAGGAGGGAAAGCCGTGCCTCGTTGGAAAGCTCTTTGGCAGCCGCTCGCGTGGCCCCACAGCCCGTGGGGCTGCGGGCTTTCCGGCGGCCGTCAGCCTCGGCGACAGCGGCGCCCACGTGGCGCCGCCGCCCCAGCCTGCGAAGCATTTTCCGGTAGGGCCGCGTCTCTGGCGACAGCTCCCACGCCCGAAGAGCCAGGAGGGAAAGCCGTGCCTCGTTGGAAAGCTCTTTGGCAGCCGCTCGCGTGGCCCCAGAGCCCGTGGGGCTGCGGGCTTTCCGGCGGCCGTCAGCCTCGGCGACACCTGCGACCACGTGGCGCCGCCACGCCAGCCTGCGAAGCATTTTCCGGTAGGGCCGCGTCTCTGGCGACAGCTCCCACGCCCGAAGAGCCAGGAGGGAAAGCCGTGCCTCGTTGGAAAGCTCTTTGGCAGCCGCTCGCGTGGCCCCACAGCCCGTGGGGCTGCGGGCTTTTCGGCGGCCGTCAGCCTCGGCGACACCAGTGCCCACGTGGCGCCGCCGCGCCAGCCTGCGAAGCATTTTCCGGTAGGACCGCGGCTCTGGCGACAGCTCCCACGCCCGAAGAGCCAGGAGGGAAAGCCGTGCCTCGTTGGAAAGCTCTTTGGCAGCCGCTCGCGTGGCCCCATAGCCCGTGGGGCTGCGGGCTTTCCGGCGGCCATCAGCGTCGGCGACACCTGCGACCACGTGGCGCCGCCGCGCCAGCCTGCGAAGCATTTTCCGGTAGGGCCGCGTCTCTGGTGACAGCTCCCCCACCCGAAGAGCCAGGAGGGAAAGCCGTGCCTCGTTCGAAAGCTCTTTGGCAGCCGCTCGCGTGGCCCCACAGCCCGTGGGGCTGCGGGCTTTCCGGCGGCCGTCAGCCTCGGCGCCACCGGCGCCCACGTGGCGCCGCCGCCCAGCCTGCGAAGCATTTTCCGGTAGGGACGCGTCTCTGGCGACAGCTCCCACGCCCGAAGAGCCAGGAGGGAACGCCGTGCCTCGTTGGAAAGCTCTTTGGCAGCCGCTCGCGTGGCCCCACAGCCCGTGGGGCTGCGGGCTTTCCGGCGGCCGTCAGCCTCGGCGACACCTGCGACCACGTGGCGCCGCCGCGCCAGCCTGCGAAGCATTTTCCGGTAGGGCCGCGTCTCTGGCGACAGCTCCCACGCCCGAAGAGCCAGGAGGGAAAGCCGTGCCTCGTTGGAAAGCTCTTTGGCAGCCACTCGCATGGCCCCATAGCCCGTGGGGCTGCGGGCTTTCCGGCGGCCATCAGCCTCGGCGACACCAGTGCCCACGTTGTGCCGCCGCGCCAGCCTGCGAAGCATTTTCCGGTAGGGCCGCGGCTCTGGCGACAGCTCCCACGCCCAAAGAGCCAGGAGGGAAAGCCGAGCCTCGTTGGAAAGCTCTTTGGCAGCCGCTCGCGTGGCCCCAGAGCCCGTGGGGCTGCGGGCTTTCCGGCGGCCGTCAGCCTCGGCGCCACCGGCGCCCACGTGACGCCGCCGCGCCAGCCTGCGAAGCATTTTCCGGTAGGGCCGCGTCTCTGGCGACAGCTCCCACGCCCGAAGAGCCAGGAGGGAAAGCCGTGCCTCGTTGGAAAGCTCTTTGGCAGCCGCTCGCGTGGCCCCACAGCCCGTGGGGCTGCGGGCTTTCCGGCGGCCGTCAGCCTCGGCGCCACCGGCGCCCACGTGGCGCCGCCGCGCCAGCCTGAGAAGCATTTTCCGGTAGGGCCGCGTCTCTGGCGACAGCTCCCACGCCCGAAGAGCCAGGAGGGAAAGCCGTGCCTCGTTGGAAAGCTCTTTGGGCAGCCGCTCGCGTGGCCCCCACAGCCCGTGGGGCTGCGGGCTTTCCGGCGGCCGTCAGCCTCGGCGACACCGGCGACCACGTGGCGCCGCCATGCCAGCCTGCGAAGCATTTTCCGGTAGGGCCGCGGCTCTGGCGACAGCTCCCCACGCCCGAAGAGCCAGGAGGGAAAGCCGAGCCTCGTTGGAAAGCTCTTTGGAAGCCGCTCGCGGGGCCCCACAGCCCGTGGGGCTGCGGGCTTTCCGGCGGCCGTCAGCCTGGGCGACACCGGCGCCCACGTGGCGCCGCCGCGCCAGCCTGCGAAGCATTTTCCAGTAGGGCCGCGGCTCTGGCGACAGCTCCCACGCCCGAAGAGCCAGGAGGGAAAGCCGTGCCCTCGTTGGAAAGCTCTTTGGCAGCCGCTCGCGTGGCCCCACAGCCCGTGGGGCTGCGGGCTTTCCGGCGGCCGTCAGCCTCGGCGACACCGGCGCCCACGTGGCGCCGCGGCGCCAGCCTGCGAAGCATTTTCCGGTAGGGCCGCGTCTCTGGCGACAGCTCCCCCACCCGAAGAGCCAGGACGGAAAGCCGTGCCTCGTTGGAAAGCTCTTTGGCAGCCGCTCGCGTGGCCCCACAGCCCGTGGGGCTGCGGGCTTTCCGGCGGCCGTCAGCCTCGGCGACAGCGGCGCCCACGTGGCGCCGCCGCCCCAGCCTGCGAAGCATTTTCCGGTAGGGCCGCGTCTCTGGCGACAGCTCCCACGCCCGAAGAGCCAGGAGGGAAAGCCGTGCCTCGTTGGAAAGCTCTTTGGCAGCCGCTCGCGTGGCCCCACAGCCCGTGGGGCTGCGGGCTTTCCGGCGGCCGTCAGCCTCGGCGACACCTGCGACCACGTGGCGCCGCCGCGCCAGCCTGCGAAGCATTTTCCGGTAGGGCCGCGTCTCTGGTGACAGCTCCCCCACCCGAAGAGCCAGGAGGGAAAGCCGTGCCTCGTTCGAAAGCTCTTTGGCAGCCGCTCGGCGTGGCCCCACAGCCCGTGGGGCTGCGGGCTTTCCGGCGGCCGTCAGCCTCGGCGCCCACCGGCGCCCACGTGGCGCCGCCGCCCAGCCTGCGAAGCATTTTCCGGTAGGGACGCGTCTCTGGCGACAGCTCCCACGCCCGAAGAGCCAGGAGGGAAAGCCGTGCCTCGTTGGAAAGCTCTTTGGCAGCCGCTCGCGTGGCCCCACAGCCCGTGGGGCTGCGGGCTTTTCGGCGGCCGTCAGCCTCGGCGACACCAGTGCCCACGTGGCGCCGCCGCGCCAGCCTGCGAAGCATTTTCCGGTAGGACCGCGGCTCTGGCGACAGCTCCCACGCCCGAAGAGCCAGGAGGGAAAGCCGTGCCTCGTTGGAAAGCTCTTTGGCAGCCGCTCGCGTGGCCCCATAGCCCGTGGGGCTGCGGGCTTTCCGGCGGCCATCAGCGTCGGCGACACCTGCGACCACGTGGCGCCGCCGCGCCAGCCTGCGAAGCATTTTCCGGTAGGGGCCGCGTCTCTGGTGACAGCTCCCCCACCCGAAGAGCCAGGAGGGAAAGCCGTGCCTCGTTCGAAAGCTCTTTGGCAGCCGCTCGCGTGGCCCCACAGCCCGTGGGGCTGCGGGCTTTCCGGCGGCCATCAGCCTCGGCGCCACCTGCAACCACGTGGCGCCGCCGCCCAGCCTGCGAAGCATTTTCCGGTAGGGACGCGTCTCTGGCGACAGCTCCCACGCCCGAAGAGCCAGGAGGGAAAGCCGTGCCTCGTTGGAAAGCTCTTTGGCAGCCGCTCGCGTGGCCCCACAGCCCGTGGGGCTGCGGGCTTTCCGGCGGCCGTCAGCCTCGGCGACACCTGCGACCACGTGGCGCCGCCGCGCCAGCCTGCGAAGCATTTTCCGGTAGGGCCGCGTCTCTGGCGACAGCTCCCACGCCCGAAGAGCCAGGAGGGAAAGCCGTGCCTCGTTGGAAAGCTCTTTGGCAGCCACTCGCATGGCCCCATAGCCCGTGGGGCTGCGGGCTTTCCGGCGGCCATCAGCCTCGGCGATACCAGTGCCTTGTGCCGCCGCGCCAGCCTGCGAAGCATTTTCCGGTAGGGCCGCGGCTCTGGCGACAGCTCCCACGCCCAAAGAGCCAGGAGGGAAAGCCGAGCCTCGTTGGAAAGCTCTTTGGCAGCCGCTCGCGTGGCCCCACAGCCCGTGGGGCTGCGGGCTTTCCGGCGGCCGTCAGCCTCGGCGCCACCGGCGACCACGTGACGCCGCCGCGCCAGCCTGCGAAGCATTTTCCGGTAGGGCCGCGTCTCTGGCGACAGCTCCCACGCCCGAAGAGCCAGGAGGGAAAGCCGTGCCTCGTTGGAAAGCTCTTTGGCAGCCGCTCGCGTGGCCCCACAGCCCGTGGGGCTGCGGGCTTTCCGGCGGCCGTCAGCCTCGGCGCCACCGGCGCCCACGTGGCGCCGCCGCGCCAGCCTGAGAAGCATTTTCCGGTAGGGCCGCGTCTCTGGCGACAGCTCCCACGCCCGAAGAGCCAGGAGGGAAAGCCGTGCCTCGTTGGAAAGCTCTTTGGCAGCCGCTCGCGTGGCCCCACAGCCCGTGGGGCTGCGGGCTTTCCGGCGGCCGTCAGCCTCGGCGACACCGGCGACCACGTGGCGCCGCCATGCCAGCCTGCGAAGCATTTTCCGGTAGGGCCGCGGCTCTGGCGACAGCTCCCACGCCCGAAGAGCCAGGAGGGAAAGCCGAGCCTCGTTGGAAAGCTCTTTGGAAGCCGCTCGCGGGGCCCCACAGCCCGTGGGGCTGCGGGCTTTCCGGCGGCCGTCAGCCTGGGCGACACCGGCGCCCACGTGGCGCCGCCGCGCCAGCCTGCGAAGCATTTTCCAGTAGGGCCGCGGCTCTGGCGACAGCTCCGACGCCCGAAGAGCCAGGAGGGAAAGCCGTGCCTCGTTGGAAAGCTCTTTGGCAGCCGCTCGCGTGGCCCCACAGCCCGTGGGGCTGCGGGCTTTCCGGCGGCCGTCAGCCTCGGCGACACCGGTGCCCACGTGGCGCCGCGGCGCCAGCCTGCGAAGCATTTTCCGGTAGGGCCGCGTCTCTGGCGACAGCTCCCCCACCCGAAGAGCCAGGACGGAAAGCCGTGCCTCGTTGGAAAGCTCTTTGGCAGCCGCTCGCGTGGCCCCACAGCCCGTGGGGCTGCGGGCTTTCCGGCGGCCGTCAGCCTCGGCGACAGCGGCGCCCACGTGGCGCCGCCGCCCCAGCCTGCGAAGCATTTTCCGGTAGGGCCGCGTCTCTGGCGACAGCTCCCACGCCCGAAGAGCCAGGAGGGAAAGCCGTGCCTCGTTGGAAAGCTCTTTGGCAGCCGCTCGCGTGGCCCCACAGCCCGTGGGGCTGCGGGCTTTCCGGCGGCCGTCAGCCTCGGCGACACCTGCGACCACGTGGCGCCGCCGCGCCAGCCTGCGAAGCATTTTCCGGTAGGGCCGCGTCTCTGGAGACAGCTCCCACGCCCGAAGAGCCAGGAGGGAAAGACGTGCCTCGTTGGAAAGCTCTTTGGCAGCCGCTCGCGTGGCCCCACAGCCCGTGGGGCTGCGGGCTTTTCGGCGGCCGTCAGCCTCGGCGACACCAGTGCCCACGTGGCGCCGCCGCGCCAGCCTGCGAAGCATTTTCCGGTAGGGCCGCGTCTCTGGCGACAGCTCCCACGCCCGAAGAGCCAGGAGGGAAAGCCGTGCCTCGTTGGAAAGCTCTTTGGCAGCCGCTCGCGTGGTCCTATAGCCCGTGGGGCTGCGGGCTTTCCGGCGGACGTCAGCCTCGGCGACACCTGCAACCACGTGGCGCCGCCGCGCCAGCCTGCGAAGCATTTTCCGGTAGGGCCGCGTCTCTGGCGACAGCTCCCATGCCCGAAGAGCCAGGAGGGAAAGCCGTGCCTCGTTGGAAAGCTCTTTGGCAGCCGCTCGCGTGGTCCTACAGCCCGTGGGGCTGCGGACTTTCCGGCGGCCATCAGCCTCGGCGACACCAGGGCACACGTGGCGCCGCCCCCGCCAGCCTGCGAAGCATTTTCCGGTAGGACCGCGTCTCTGGCAACAGCTCCCACGCCCGAAGAGCCAGGAGGGAAAGCCGTGCCTCGTTGGAAAGCTCTTTGGCAGCCGCTCGCGTGGTCCTACAGCCCGTGGGGCTGCGGGCTTTCCGGCGGCCGTCAGCCTTGGCGCCACCGGCGCCCACGTGGCGCCGCGGCGCCAGCCTGCGAAGCATTTTCCGGTAGGGCCGCGTCTCTGGCGACAGCTCCCCCACCCGTAGAGCCAGGAGGGAAAGCCGTGCCTCGTTGGAAAGCTCTTTGGCAGCCGCTCGCGTGGCCCCACAGCCCGTGGGGCTGCGGGCTTTCCGGCGGCCGTCAGCCTCGGCGCCACCTGCGCCCACGTGGCGCCGCCGCGCCAGCCTGCGAAGCATTTTCCGGTAGGGCCGCGTCTCTGGTGACAGCTCCCACGCCCGAAGAGCCAGGAGGGAAAGCCGTGCCTCGTTGGAAAGCTCTTTGGCAGCCGCTCGCGTGGCCCCACAGCCCGTGGGGCTGCGGGCTTTCCGGCGGCCGTCAGCCTCGGCGACACCTGCGACCACGTGGCGCCGCCGCGCCAGCCTGCGAAACATTTTCCGGTAGGGCCGCGTCTCTGGAGACAGCTCCCACGCCCGAAGAGCCAGGAGGGAAAGACGTGCCTCGTTGGAAAGCTCTTTGGCAGCCGCTCGCGTGGCCCCACAGCCCGTGGGGCTGCGGGCTTTTCGGCGGCCGTCAGCCTCGGCGACACCAGTGCCCACATGGCGCCGCCGTGCCAGCCTGCGAAGCATTTTCCGGTAGGGCCGCGTCTCTGGCGACAGCTCCCACGCCCGAAGAGCCAGGAGGGAAAGCCATGCCTCGTTGGAAAGCTCTTTGGCAGCCGCTCGCGTGGCCCCACAGCCCGTGGGGCTGCGGGCTTTCTGGCGGCCGTCAGCCTCGGCGACACCTGCGACCACGTGGCGCCGCCGCGCCAGCCTGCGAAGCATTTTCCGGTAGGGCCGCGGCTCTGGCGACAGCTCCCACGCCCGAAGAGCCAGGAGGGAAAGCCGTGCCTCGTTGGAAAGCTCTTTGGCAGCCGCTCGCGTGGCCCCACAGCCCGTGGGGCTACGGGCTTTCCGGCGGCCATCAGCTTCGGCGACACCTGCGACCATGTGGCGCCGCCGCGCCAGCCTGCGAAGCATTTTCCGGTAGGGCCGCGGCTCTGGTGACAGCTCCCCCACCCGAAGAGCCAGGAGGGAAAGCCGTGCCTCGTTCGAAAGCTCTTTGGCAGCCGCTCGCGTGGCCCCACAGCCCGTGGGGCTGCGGGCTTTCCGGCGGCCGTCAGCCTCGGCGCCACCGGCGCCCACGTGGCGCCGCCGCCCAGCCTGCGAAGCATTTTCCGGTAGGGCCGCGTCTCTGGCGACAGCTCCCACGCCCGAAGAGCCAGGAGGGAAAGCCGTGCCTCGTTGGAAAGCTCTTTGGCAGCCGCTCGCGTGGCCCCACAGCCCGTGGGGCTGCGGGCTTTCCGGCGGCCGTCAGCCTCGGCGACACCTGCGACCACGTGGCGCCGCCGCGCCAGCCTGCGAAGCATTTTCCGGTAGGGCCGCGTCTCTGGAGACAGCTCCCACGCCCGAAGAGCCAGGAGGGAAAGACGTGCCTCGTTGGAAAGCTCTTTGGCAGCCGCTCGCGTGGCCCCACAGCCCGTGGGGCTGCGGGCTTTTCGGCGGCCGTCAGCCTCGGCGACACCAGTGCCCACGTGGCGCCGCCGCGCCAGCCTGCGAAGCATTTTCCGGTAGGGCCGCGTCTCTGGCGACAGCTCCCACGCCCGAAGAGCCAGGAGGGAAAGCCGTGCCTCGTTGGAAAGCTCTTTGGCAGCCACTCGCGTGGCCCCATAGCCCGTGGGGCTGCGGGCTTTCCGGCGGCCATCAGCCTCGGCGACACCAGTGCCCACGTTGTGCCGCCGCGCCAGCCTGCGAAGCATTTTCCGGTAGGGCCGCGTCTCTGGCGACAGCTCCCACGCCCGAAGAGCCAGGAGGGAAAGCCGTGCCTCGTTGGAAAGCTCTTTGGCAGCCGCTCGCGTGGTCCTATAGCCCGTGGGGCTGCGGGCTTTCCGGCGGACGTCAGCCTCGGCGACACCTGCAACCACGTGGCGCCGCCGCACCAGCCTGCGAAGCATTTTCCGGTAGGGCCGCGTCTCTGGCGACAGCTCCCATGCCCGAAGAGCCAGGAGGGAAAGCCGTGCCTCGTTGGAAAGCTCTTTGGCAGCCGCTCGCGTGGTCCTACAGCCCGTGGGGCTGCGGACTTTCCGGCGGCCATCAGCCTCGGCGACACCTGCGCCCACGTGGCGCCGCCGCGCCAGCCTGCGAAGCATTTTCCGGTAGGACCGCGTCTCTGGCGACAGCTCCCACGCCCGAAGAGCCAGGAGGGAAAGCCGTGCCTCGTTGGAAAGCTCTTTGGCAGCCGCTCGCGTGGTCCTACAGCCCGTGGGGCTGCGGGCTTTCCGGCGGCCGTCAGCCTTGGCGCCACCGGCGCCCACGTGGCGCCGCGGCGCCAGCCTGCGAAGCATTTTCCGGTAGGGCCGCGTCTCTGGCGACAGCTCCCCCACCCGTAGAGCCAGGAGGGAAAGCCGTGCCTCGTTGGAAAGCTCTTTGGCAGCCGCTCGCGTGGCCCCACAGCCCGTGGGGCTGCGGGCTTTCCGGCGGCCGTCAGCCTTGGCGCCACCGGCGCCCACGTGGCGCCGCGGCGCCAGCCTGCGAAGCATTTTCCGGTAGGGCCGCGTCTCTGGCGACAGCTCCCCCACCCGAAGAGCCAGGAGGGAAAGCCGTGCCTCGTTGGAAAGCTCTTTGGCAGCCGCTCGCGTGGCCCCACAGCCCGTGGGGCTGCGGGCTTTCCGGCGGCCGTCAGCCTCGGCGCCACCGGCGCCCACGTGGCGCCGCCGCGCCAGCCTGAGAAGCATTTTCCGGTAGGGCCGCGGCTCTGGCGACAGCTCCCACGCCCGAAGAGCCAGGAGGGAAAGCCGTGCCTTGTTGGAAAGCTCTTTGGCAGCCGCTCGCGTGGCCCCACAGCCCGTGGGGCTGCGGGCTTTCCGGCGGCCGTCAGCCTCGGCGCCACCGGCGCCCACGTGGCGCCGCCGCCCAGCCTGCGAAGCATTTTCCGGTAGGGACGCGTCTCTGGCGACAGCTCCCACGCCCGAAGAGCCAGGAGGGAAAGCCGTGCCTCGTTGGAAAGCTCTTTGGCAGCCGCTCGCGTGGCCCCACAGCCCGTGGGGCTGCGGGCTTTTCGGCGGCCGTCAGCCTCGGCGACACCAGTGCCCACGTGGCGCCGCCGCGCCAGCCTGCGAAGCATTTTCCGGTAGGACCGCGGCTCTGGCGACAGCTCCCACGCCCGAAGAGCCAGGAGGGAAAGCCGTGCCTCGTTGGAAAGCTCTTTGGCAGCCGCTCGCGTGGCCCCATAGCCCGTGGGGCTGCGGGCTTTCCGGCGGCCATCAGCGTCGGCGACACCTGCGACCACGTGGCGCCGCCGCGCCAGCCTGCGAAGCATTTTCCGGTAGGGCCGCGGCTCTGGTGACAGCTCCCCCACCCGAAGAGCCAGGAGGGAAAGCCGTGCCTCGTTCGAAAGCTCTTTGGCAGCCGCTCGCGTGGCCCCACAGCCCGTGGGGCTGCGGGCTTTCCGGCGGCCGTCAGCCTCGGCGCCACCTGCAACCACGTGGCGCCGCCGCCCAGCCTGCGAAGCATTTTCCGGTAGGGACGCGTCTCTGGCGACAGCTCCCACGCCCGAAGAGCCAGGAGGGAAAGCCGTGCCTCGTTGGAAAGCTCTTTGGCAGCCGCTCGCGTGGCCCCACAGCCCGTGGGGCTGCGGGCTTTCCGGCGGCCGTCAGCCTCGGCGACACCTGCGACCACGTGGCGCCGCCGCGCCAGCCTGCGAAGCATTTTCCGGTAGGGCCGCGTCTCTGGCGACAGCTCCCACGCCCGAAGAGCCAGGAGGGAAAGCCGTGCCTCGTTGGAAAGCTCTTTGGCAGCCACTCGCATGGCCCCATAGCCCGTGGGGCTGCGGGCTTTCCGGCGGCCATCAGCCTCGGCGATACCAGTGCCCACGTTGTGCCGCCGCGCCAGCCTGCGAAGCATTTTCCGGTAGGGCCGCGGCTCTGGCGACAGCTCCCACGCCCAAAGAGCCAGGAGGGAAAGCCGAGCCTCGTTGGAAAGCTCTTTGGCAGCCGCTCGCGTGGCCCCAGAGCCCGTGGGGCTGCGGGCTTTCCGGCGGCCGTCAGCCTCGGCGCCACCGGCGCCCACGTGACGCCGCCGCGCCAGCCTGCGAAGCATTTTCCGGTAGGGCCGCGTCTCTGGCGACAGCTCCCACGCCCGAAGAGCCAGGAGGGAAAGCCGTGCCTCGTTGGAAAGCTCTTTGGCAGCCGCTCGCGTGGCCCCACAGCCCGTGGGGCTGCGGGCTTTCCGGCGGCCGTCAGCCTCGGCGCCACCGGCGCCCACGTGGCGCCGCCGCGCCAGCCTGAGAAGCATTTTCCGGTAGGGCCGCGTCTCTGGCGACAGCTCCCACGCCCGAAGAGCCAGGAGGGAAAGCCGTGCCTCGTTGGAAAGCTCTTTGGCAGCCGCTCGCGTGGCCCCACAGCCCGTGGGGCTGCGGGCTTTCCGGCGGCCGTCAGCCTCGGCGACACCGGCGACCACGTGGCGCCGCCATGCCAGCCTGCGAAGCATTTTCCGGTAGGGCCGCGGCTCTGGCGACAGCTCCCACGCCCGAAGAGCCAGGAGGGAAAGCCGAGCCTCGTTGGAAAGCTCTTTGGAAGCCGCTCGCGGGGCCCCACAGCCCGTGGGGCTGCGGGCTTTCCGGCGGCCGTCAGCCTGGGCGACACCGGCGCCCACGTGGCGCCGCCGCGCCAGCCTGCGAAGCATTTTCCAGTAGGGCCGCGGCTCTGGCGACAGCTCCGACGCCCGAAGAGCCAGGAGGGAAAGCCGTGCCTCGTTGGAAAGCTCTTTGGCAGCCGCTCGCGTGGCCCCACAGCCCGTGGGGCTGCGGGCTTTCCGGCGGCCGTCAGCCTCGGCGACACCGGTGCCCACGTGGCGCCGCGGCGCCAGCCTGCGAAGCATTTTCCGGTAGGGCCGCGTCTCTGGCGACAGCTCCCCCACCCGAAGAGCCAGGACGGAAAGCCGTGCCTCGTTGGAAAGCTCTT
>NW_026529733.1:0-54799 GCF_028500815.1 Rissa tridactyla | reverse complement strand
GGGGGGTGTGTTTGGGGGGGGTCGAGCGCAGGGTGGGGGTTGGGGGGAGGGGTTTGGAGGGTGGGGGAGGGGAGGTCGAACCCCCGAACCCCCCTTAATTCCCCCCCCGACCCCCTCCCCAGCCCCGATGCCGCCCCGGGGGCTGCTGGTCCCCGCCCGGTTCCTGGCCCTGACGGCGCATCTGGTGCTGCTGGTGCTGCTGGGCGGGGACACGGTGAGGGGCGGGGCCAGCGGGGGAGGGGGCGTGGCCAGAGCGGGGGGGGCGGGGCCGGGGCAAAGGGCGGGAGTGGGGAGACGGGGCCGGGGGCGTGGCCAAAGCGAGGGGCGTGGCCACGGCGAGGGGGCGGGGATGGGGAGAAGGGGCGTGGCCTCAGCGAGGGGGCGGGGATGGGGAGAAGGGGCGTGGCCTCGGCGAGGGGGCGGGGATAGGGAGAAGGGGCGTGGCCTCGGCGAGGGGGCGGGGATAGGGAGAAGGGGCGTGGCCTCGGCGAGGGGCGGGGGGACACGGGAACACGTGGCGGGGGGGGGGGAGGCGGGGACGCGTGTGTCCGCACGCCCGCACACGCGTCATCACGCCTGTGCTCATGACGTCACACGGCTCCACGCGTGTCCACGCACGTGTCCGCACGCCTCCCCACCCCCCGAGGACAGGCCACCCACACCGGGGTGTCCCCGGGGGGGGGGGGTGTGTGTCAGTGTCCGTGTCCCCCCCCCCGCACACCCATGTGTCCCCCCCGTGGGGTCCCCCCCCCCCCCCGCCCAGGACCCCCCCCGTCCGGGCCTCGCTGCCCCCCGACTTTTCGGCGGAGGAATACGCCCGTGCCCAGCGGTGGTGAGGCCCCCCCCACGTGTCCCCCCCCCCTCACATCATCCCCCCCCCCCCCGGCTTCTCGGTGCCCCCCACACCCCCCCCCGTGTCCCCCCGCCTCCTGTCCCCCCCCAAGGGTGACTCTGTGCCCCCCCAGTGTGCCCCCCCACGTCCCCTCCTGTCCCCCGTGGGGCGCCCAACCCCCCCGACCCACTCGTGTCCCCACTGGGGGGGGTCTCTGTCTCCCCCCCCACTCCCTGTGCCCCCCCCGTGTCCCCCCACACAGGGTGTCCCTGTGCCCCCCCCCCTCCCCGTGTCCCCCCCCTCCACCATCTCGGTGCCGTCCCACGTCCCCTCCTGCCCCCGTGGGGCGCCGCCCCCCCCCGACCCACTCGTGTCCCCACCGGGGGGGTCCCCGTGTCCATCCCCCCCCCTCCGACCCCCCCTGTGTCCCCGCAGGCTGTGGGGGGCCCTGGGGGGGGCCCTGGGGCTGCTGGGGGTCGAGTTCGTCGGGTTCTTCTCGGGGGGTCTCCATGTTCCGGCCCGGGCAGAGCCTCTTCTGTATCCTGGGGGGGGCCCAAAACCCGGGGGGGGGGACACACCCTAAAAATGGGGGGGCCCTAAAACCGGGGGGGGTGGCCTAAAACTGGAGGGGGGGGAGGGGCCTGAAATGGGGGGACCCCAAACCCAAACCGTGGGGGGAGGCCCTGAAACGGGGGGGGGGACCCCGAAATGGGGGGGGACACGCACGAAACACGGGGGGTGACCCTGAAACATGGGGGGGCCCGAAATAAGGGTGGGGGGGGGCGAAACATAAGGGGGGACAGGGCCCGACATGGGAGGGGGGCCAAAAACGGGGGGGGGGAGCCCCAAATGGTGTGTGTGGGGGGGTCCGAAACGAGGGGGGGATCCCTGAAATGGGGGGTGAGACACCCCAAAACCGGGCGGGCTGCCATCAGGGAGGTTCCTCCCCCCTCCAAAGGTCACGGGGGGGCCCTGCCAGGCCCGGGGGGGGGGCGGGTTTCGCCCAATTCCGCCCTGTGGGGGGGTGCCCGAGGGAGGAGGGGCCGCCCCCCCCCCATTTTTGGGGTGATTTTCCCTGACGTGGGGCAGCGCTGGGGGCCCACGTGGCGGCTGCCCTGGGCCTGGCCCTGGCCCTGCTGGAGGACTGGGACGGCGGCTCCTTCTGGCTCCTCTTCGGCCTCTGCAGGTGGGTCGGGGGGGGGGGGGGGCGGGGGGGCTTTTTTGGGGTGTTCCCCCCCCCCCCTTACACCCGACTGACACCCCCCATTTCCCCCCCCCCGCAGCGTCCCCCCCGCTGTCACCGAGGCGCTGCTGCTGGTCTCCATTCTGGGGTGCAGGAGAAGAGCCCTCTGAGCCCCGGGGGGGGGTGGGGGGTGTCGGTGCCCCCCCGCAACCCCCCCGGGGGTCCCCAATATGCGCTGACCCCCCCCCGCGTACCCCCTCACCCCCCCGCAACTTCCACCGCCGTGTTGAGAAATTAAAGGGTTTAGCGCGGGAAAGCGCCGGCGCGCCACGGCTTTGGCGCGGAAAAAGGGGGCGGTGGCCCCGCCCTCATGCAAATGAGAGCCGCGGGGCAGGCTGGGAGCGCGCGGGAGCGGGGAAGGAGGGGATTTTTGGGGATCGGGAGGGGGATGAGGGAAGGGGATGGCGGGAGGCGGCGGGGGGCGTCAGGGGAGTGCGGGGGGGGGCGGAGGGAGGGCGTTGGGGGGGGTCGCTGTTGGGTAGGGGGTGGTGGCGGGTGCCCGCCCCGGCGGGGTGGGGGCGCGCTCGGTATCGTCAGTGCGGTACATCCTGACCTGCCCCGCTTTGCGGGCAGCACGTGATGAGCGCGGCGTAATGACGTATGATTACGTGCCGCAGCGAGGGGCGGCGGCGGGCAACTGGCAACAACGCGCCGCCCCCCGCGGAGACTCTGAGTGCGCCTGCGCGGGGCAGGTAGGACCGTGGCGGGGAGGGGGGCTGCGGGCACGGGGGGATTCACCTGCGCCCCACTGATCCCCCGCCCCATGGACACGTGCTGTGCCCCATAGGACCTCCCCCAGCCCCATAGACACCCCTAGTGCCCCACTCATTCCCCCACCCCACGGACATCTGCTCTGCCCCATAGGTCCCCCCCTGCCCCATAGACACCCCTCGTGCCCCACACATCCCCCACCCCACGGACACCTGCTCTGCCCCATAGGTCCCCCCCTGCCCCATAGACACCCCTCGTGCCCCACACATCCCCCACCCCACGGACATCTGCTCTGCCCCATAGGTCCCCCCCTGCCCCATAGACACCCCTCGTGCCCCACACATCCCCCACCCCACGGACATCTGCTCTGCCCCATAGGACTCCCCCCCTGCCCCACACGCCCCCCCTTGTGCCCTCCACTCTCCGCACTGGGGCCCCACTCCCCCACTCTCCGGTTTCTCCCGTTTCTCCCAGTTTCCCACTTGGCAGCTCCCAGCCCCGTCACGCCGGTGCCCATCGGCACCACTCACGTCCCCCCCCCACAAGGACCCTCCGGTGCCCCCCGGGAATGATCCCCCCGCAGCCGACCCCCCTGAAGGCGGGAAATCCTGGAATCCTGGAATCATTTGGGTTGGAAAAGACGTTGAAGATCCTCAAAGGAGGATGTTTGTGACCGTTCCTCAATAGCTACGGGGCGGGGGGCAGGAGGACGGGACCCAGTGACGGGACAAGGGGCAACGGGGACAAACCGGGACACGGCAAAGGAGGAAAATTTCACTTGGAGGGAGATGGAGCTTGGGGACACGGTGCCTGGAGAGTGTCCTTCTCCGGAGATATCCCAACCCTGCCTGGAGCGGACCTGGCCCACCTGCCCCGGGTGACCCTGCTGTGGGGGGGGCTGGGTGATGGTCGCCGGAGGAGACGGAGGAGAGGGAAGGGGGATGGTGAGGGCATGGGAAAGGGCCCACGGGAAGGAGGGGGACGTGGGGTTTTGGGGACCTGGGTTTTGGGGATGTGGGGTTTTGGGGACATAGGGTTTGGGGGACATGGGTTTTTGGGGACATGGGGGTTTGGGACATAGATTTTGATGGATGTGGGGTTTTGGGGACGTGGGGGTTTGGGGACATGGAATAGTGATGGATTTGGCAGTTTTGGTCCATGGTTGGCCTCGATGATGTGAAAGGTCCCTTCCGACCTGGGCAATTCCGTGGTTCTCTGGGGCGGAAGAAGCTGTTTCTGCAGCGGCCCCCGGCCAGGCAGGAGCGTGTCTCCCCTCCCCGGCGCTGGCGGGGGCTGGATGATGGTCTCCGAAGGAGACGGAGGAGAGGGAAGGGTGTGGGTGAGGGCGTGGGAAAGGGTCCACGGGAAGGAGGGGGACGTGGGGTTTGGGGACGTTGGTTTTTGGGGACGTGGGCTCTAGGGACATCGATTTTTATGGATACGGGGTATTGGGGGACATGGGGTTTTGGGGAACGTGGGTCTCTGGGGACTCCTCCAATGGTTGGGGCTCTCTCCGGAATCCAGACGCCATTTGTCCTTCCTCTCGTGGTGTCGACACCAAGAGGCTTTTCCCTGGGGAACGCTGGCTCCAAGGTGCCATCCCCGAGCCAGAGGTGGCGGATGGGCAGCGCCGGGGACAGGCGCGGGGCCACCACAGCCCAGGGAGAAGAGCTGCCTCGGGGACTAGCGGGAGAGACCCACCAAGTGCCGGCCCTTCCTGCCCCCCCCCCCCCCAAAAAGGAGGGAATTTCCCCCCAAATTGGGAATGGGGGAATTCCCGGGAGAGGAATGGGATGGGGAATTCCCGGGAGAGGTTGTGAGCTCAGCCTCCAGCACCGCGCGGAGCCGAGGAGCGAGTTCCAGCCCGGCTCCCACGGAGCTCTCTCCCAAGGGGGGCCCGTGACGAGCCCGCGCCGGCGTTTCCGTCCTGTGCCCCCCATCTCTCCCCGGCCCCCTCCTCTCCCGAGACGCTCTGGCCCAGTTGGCCACTTCCAGCCCCCCCGGGGGCTCCTTGGAGCGGCCTTTTTGGGGCGGTTCCGACCACAGCCAGCGCCAAACCCCGCTCCCGGACATCGGAGGAGCCCCCCGGCGGGGACGGAGCTGGGTCACGAATCCCTGGGGGATTCTCCGGGTTCCCGAGGCTCCTCCCCGACCCGCAATGCCCCAGAGAAGGGGGTGGGCTGGGGGGGGGGCGGTTCGGGAAGGCAGGTGGCCCGGCGTGGGGCTCCGAAATGGCCGGGGAACCCCCCGGAGGGCTGAGTCCGTGGGGCAGGAGCCCAGAGGTCCGGGCCGTCCCTCCACGCTCCTCTCCTGCCCCACACCACGGGGAGAGGGGCCACGGAGGGGGGGCCACGCGCAGGCAGACGCGGAGCGAAGCTTTGCTGAAGGGGTTTATTGATGGCGAGAGGGCAACGGTCCGGGGCTCCCGGGGGTCGGGGGGGGCCATCCAGGGATGATCATCTCCTCGTGCTGCTGCGGGGGGACGGGACGAGGGTGTCACCGCCGGTTCCAGTCCTGGAAGACAGAGCCCGGCGTGAGACCCCCCCGGCGTGCGCCGGGCCAGGAGAGCGGCCGCGTCCCCCCCCGTCTCCCCGCAGAGCCCTGGGGACGGAGAAGGGACCCGGAGCCCCCCACGCACCCAGGGCAGGACCTGGCTCTCCTGAGCCCCACGAGGCACCCCCAGCCCCTCGCCCGGCGTGGCCTTACCCGGGGACGCCCCGAAACCTCCCCGAGCCCCGCCCGGCCCCCGCGGGCATCCTGGGGGGCACCAGAGCCCCCCGCCCGGCCGCGGCGGGGGCCCCGGGCAGTCCGTGCAATGTCCCCCGGGTGCGGGGACCGGCAGGGCAGCGGCTGCGTCCCGCTGGCCCGGGACACACGTCGCCGCCGTCCCCTCGTCGTCCCGCTCCCGCGGCCCCGGCGGTCCCGGCCCCGAGGGCTCGGGGACCCCCTGGGGCCCAGGACCCTCCGTGGGGCTGGAGCGGCCGGGACGTCGCTCACCTAGGCCTCGGCCGCCTCAGCCATGCGTCTCTGGCGCGCCAGCTCCAGCAGCTTCTCAGCCCGGGGGGCCTGGGGAGACGGGGGGGTCAGGGAGGCGCTGGGAAAGCCCTGGGGGGGCTGGGGGCGAGTGGGCTCCCAGTGCGGGCACTGGGGGGAGTGGGGGTCCCAGTGGAGATACTGGGGGCGGAGTGGGGTCCCAGTGCAGACACTGGTGGGAGGGGGTGGGGTCCCAGTGCAGGTACTGGGGGGGGAGCAGGGTCCTGGTGGAGATACTGGGGGGGGAGTGGGCTCCCAGTGCAGGCACTGGGGAGGGAGCGGGATCCCAGTGGAGATACTGGTGGGAGGGGGTGGGGTCCCAGTGGAGATACTGGAGTGTCGAGTGGGCTCCCAGTGCAGGTACTGGGGCGCACTGGGATGCTCTGGAGCGCGGTGGCCGTGGGAGGGAGGGTCTGGGGGCAGCAGAGCTGGCTGTACCTACCGCAGCCCTCTTCACTCGCCCGAAGTCGATTCCCCCCTGTGGAGAGACCGTGGGGTCGCCCGGGGTCACTGGGATGTCCCCAGCCCCGGCGAGCAACGGGGGGACCGAGCGGCCCCCCCAGTGCCGCAGACTGGGCGCCCTCCCAGCCCACCCGCCGCTTACCCCGACGCAGCAACCTCCGCTCGCTTCGAAGGCCTGGGGAGAAAGAGCGCAGCGGGCGCTGGAGGGGACCGTGGCGGGGCCGGGGGGGACGACACAGGCTCCCCTCGGCCCCAAGGCTTCCCAGGAAAAGGCCTTCTGCTGCCCCCCAGCACCGTCCCCCCCCAGGTTTCACCTCACGCGAGGACCAGGGGTGAGGACGGAGACGAAGGAACCGCGGGGAGTTCGGGAGCCCCAGAGAGGACGGGGCGGGGGGGTGGTGGGGATGCAGCGATGGGGCGCGGGGGCGGTCAGTGGGACCCCCGAGGGCCGGGGACTCTGGAGGGCCGGGGGGGCGTGGGATGGACAGGAGAGGGAAGGAGCCCAAGCGGAGGGGCCGTGGGGGCTCCGAGGCGGTGGCTGGGGGGGGCAGAGGGGGAGGAGAGCGGAGGAGCTCGACGAGGGGACGGCGCGGGGGGGACGGCGGGGTCGGGCAGGGGCTGCGGGGACACCGCTGCCGGGGAGAGGGGGGAAGGCGAAGGGCTGAGGGGGACGAGGGGAAGAAAGACCTCGGCAGCGACGGAGAGGTGGGACACGGAGCGCGTGCCCGGGGGGAGACGGCAGCAGGGCCCAAAAGGACGGGACTCGGGGGTGCCGGGGGGGGATGGGACGGATGTGGGGGCGCCGAGACGAGAGGCCGAGCCGAGGGCTTTCGTGCCCCCCGCTGCGGCGGAGCCGGCGTCCCCCAGCCCGGCCCCCGGCCCGCGGCCCTGGGGACCCACCTGGGCATCCTCCGGGGTGCAGAGCAGGACGGCGAAGAGCAGGGCCAGGCTGAGCACCGCCACCTTCATCTTCCTCTGCCGCGCGGAGAGTCCCGGCTGCAGCTGGGGAAGGCGAAGGGGCAGATTTATCCCCCCCGGGACTCCTGCTCCTCCCTCCCCGCCCCGAGAGCCCCCGGGGCAAAGCTGGCCTTGGCAGAGACGCCGGCCCTGGCCACCAGCCCAGCCCCGGCACGGAGTCACCTCCGTCCCGGCACCGGTCCAGCGTGGGCATGGGGCAGCTGGGCAGGGAAGGGCCCCGGCACCGGGGGGGCGGCCGGAGGGGGCGGCCGGAGCCTCCCGACAGCCGGACGCCCGACAGCCGTGACCCACTGCTCCATCATGAGACCGGCCTCCAACAGCCCCCAAAGCCAGAACCCCCCAGCTCCCCGTGTCCCTCACCCCCAGACCCACATCTCCCCGTACCCCTCACCCCCAGACCCCCATCTCCCCACATCTCTCACCCCCAGACCCCCATCTCCCCGCACCCCTCACCCCCAGACCAGCCTTTCCCTCCAGGGCCCCCCAGGGGTGACAGCACCCTCCAACCAGGGCTCTCAGGGCAGAAATACCTCTGCCTCCTCCCCAGCCCCTCGGGTGAAGGGGGGGCTGGAACCGGCCCCTCTTCTTCGGCGCCGGGGACCCCGGGAGGAGGGAACGTGGGAGGGGGGGAGGACGGCCGGGGGCAGGGGCCACGGGGCCGGCAGGAGACCGGGGCCTTCGGGCACTGGGGGACACTGGTGGGTGCTGGGCGTGGAGAGGGGAGGGCTCGGCGTGGGGGACGTGCTGGGGGGCGGCCGTGCCCGGCTCCAGCCTCCACTGTTCCCCAGGCTCCGCGGGACCCAAACCGGTGCCGTTCCCAGCCACGGCCCCCCCCCCGGGCAGAGGGGACTGGCCCCTGCCCTGGCCCTCGTCCCGCCGCCGCCTGGGGACACCCCGTCCCCCCACATCCCCGGGGTCCCCCGGGCAGAGCCGGCCCCGAGAGCGGGTCCCAGCGCCCCGGCCCCGGTGCGGCGCTGGCTCCGCTCCCCGCTGGGGCTCGGCCACCGCTCGCCAAAGGCCCTCGTCCCCTCTGGTGTCCTCGGCCTCTGCTGGCCCCGGACGCGGCCGTTCAGAGGGACGCGACGAAGCCTCGGCTCATCCCCGGGCAGCCCCTCGGCGCTGATGGCGGGCACGGAGCCCCCCCCGGCGAGAGGAGGGACGTCTGTCCCGCGGCACCTCTGACACCTGCCCGCGCCCCGCGGCACACGGGGTCCTCCAGCCCCCCCGGGGCTTCCCCAGAGCCCGCTCGGGGGCAGAACGGCGGGGGGCGACGGCAGCCGGGGCGCCCTCCAGCCCCGCCAGCGGGCAGAGCCCCCTCAGGAGGGCGGTGCTGGGGGGAGCGGGGAGCAGCGGGTGCTGGGGCGCCCCAGCGCCGCGGTCCCTCCTTCCCCGGGGACAGGCCGGCGCCCAGAGGCGGGGGATCTCCCTTTCCCCCTTCCTTCCCCCCGGCTCCTGCCCCAGCCACGACCGTCAGCGGGAGGTGTCCTGAGGCGCACCCCGGCCTTGGGGGGGGGCTGCCCGCAGCCGAGCGCTGTCTGGGGCGGGGACCGAGGGGTTTTGTCCCCTTGCGAATATGGCCGTGGGTCACTTCTCCTACCCCGTGAAGAGCGCACAGCCCAGGAGCCCTCGGGGCTCTCCTGCGCGGCGGCGCCTGCGCCCCAGGATCTCCCCTGGAGCGGGGACGCTCGCTTGAGGTTCTGCTCCTCGGGGCCGGCAGGTTCCTCGCCGCAAGAGGCTCTCGGCGCCGTGCTGACCCCTGAAGTCTTGGCTAAGTGACGTAAGGGTTGATGGCGCGGCTATAATCCCTTAGACGTGAACCCTTGGCCAAGCCTGGGGCTCGCATTGGATCCAGCTGCACCTCGACTCCTCTCGGAGAAGGAGTTCGGAAAGCCGGGGGGTCCTTCCCAGCCCCGGGACCCAAGGGGAGGGTCTCCCTCGCGGCTCGCCTGGCCCTGGCCCCCGTGCGGTAAATAACCGGGTGCCCCTTGCCATCGAATCCCGTAAAACACTGTCGCCTTCACTACTGGCTTTGGTAAATGGTGTTTGCTGTTCATCACTATTTCGCTGCTGCTCTCTTACGAGTGAAGCTCATCCCTCCGCCGGGGACGGGGCGGCGCTGGGGGAGCAGCCGGACAGCCGGGGGGGCTGCTCTCCTTGGGGGAGCCCGGGGGTCCGAGCAGCCGGGGTGATGGAGCTGCCTCCCCAGGGGCGCCGCGTCCTCTTCCCTCTCCTCCGCCTGCCCCGCGCTGGCCCTGGCTCTCCATCTTGGTTTCCTTCACCCCCAGCCCAACCACCGCCACCCTGGGGGCCCTGGGCAGCCCCCTCGGGGCGCTGTGGGGCAGGGACGGCGTGGGGCTGGTCGCAAGCGGTGCGGGGCTCCGCTCCCAGCGGGGAGAGCCGCCGGGGGAAGCCGCACAAGCCGAGCCAGACCTTTTCCAGCAAGCTGGCGCCAATGGAGCTGCTCTCTGCCGTCGTGACGCTCCCGCAATCGGCCCCAGCTTCCGTCTTCAAGGGCGCAAGTGCCCCGAAGGGCAGAGGGAACGGCCGGGACCTCTCCCAACAGGGACAGCTTCAGGGCGGACGTGGGCATTTTTGGCTCGAGGAGCTCAGGTACCCCGGGTTTTCCCCCCTGCAGACGCACACAGCTCTCAGGGGAGACAAAGAGCGGCACAGAGCGCGACTGATTGGCTTCTGCATAACGAGGAGACCAGCCCTTCGATGGCATGAGCCACCGCTGGGAGGACATGGGACCGGCAAGGTCTCCATCGGGAGGCGCAGCACGGATCGACGGGTCTCTCTGGGTGGCAGAAGGAACCGCCCGTAACAACCAGCAAATCCACCGGCCGCGCCGAGCAACGGCGGCACCGAACGCCTTGGACTCGCCGCCTGCGCTGAGTTCCCGGGACGTCGGCGTTATCCCAGCAAACCCGCGGGTGCTCTGTAAGGCCGGTGCGTTCCTCTGTAAGCTCGTCCTCTGTTCCCTGCCACAGGAATTCCAGCCACCGCGCTGCGCTGCCCAAGGGCCGTTCACCCCCTAACCCACCCAGTGGCCCACGGCTGAAAGTAAAACAGCGCTCGAATGGAGTCCGTGGCCCCTGGGGTCGGGGTGGTGGTTTGTGTTTGTAGGAGACGTGGGGTGGGAGTCAAAGGCCGGTGGGAAAAATCTGGACGGGGCTTTGGAAGTCGGCTGGGAGGTTTGCCCGAGTTTCAGCGAAACTGAGGTGTCGCTGGTCGTGTCCCCGTGACGGGACAGGCTCCTGTCCCGGCTCGGAAGAAACCCTGTCTGGGGTCATCTGCCCGAGAAGAGGGAGACGAGGGTGCACTGAGAAGTCAGACACGAGAACCGTCAACGGCTCAGGGCCCTCGTTGACATTAGATGGCATTTCCGAGGGTTAGGGATAAGGTCGTGTCTTTAACTCTAAATAAGGGATCTCTTGTGGCTCGGTCGTGAAAAGATTGAAGGCGCCTGACTGGAATATTTGCTTTGGAAATGCCCAAAGAGCAGGCAGCCACCTGGCAGATGTTCATCTTGATGGCTTCTGCTTTCTGCGTTATCTGTTGGACAGACAAGTCACCCCGTGCGGAATCATGCACCGCATTTAAACACGCTGGGGTGTTTTTTGCGTTCTGGGCCTGTTTTGAAAACAATCGACGAATCGTAGGCGCTGACACCATCGAGGAATATGGGATTAGGAGCAGCCGATGAGAGAAACGCAGACCAGCGGGCGGCACTGGATGCCCCTTGACATTCACGGTGGTGTTCGGGGAAGTCCCCTCTGCTGGCTCAGTGGTGGCGACGACGACGCGCTCGGGTGGTTGTGATCGTGAGCCGCGCATTGAAAAAGGTAAACGTCAGCAGTTGGCCGGTTTGACCAAGGGCTGGACAAGAGCCTCCTCAGGGTCGCTCTGAAGGGTGGCTGATCCTACCCGTGCTGTCCCCCCGCCGCCTCCTCAGGGGGAGTGCAAGGCCTGTGGCTTTGACAGTTCGTGTCCCAGACAAAACCCCACCGACGCTTCCGAGCGCCCCAAAGTGCCAACACAAACCGGCTTTTAACAAGCTCAACAAAAAGGGGCGCAGGGCACAGATCTGGAGGTGACTCCCGTTGAGCGCGAAGGAGAAGTGTCCCGTCAAGGAAAGGTCTTGCCAATCCCCAAACGAGTGGACCACCGCTGAGGGCAGCACCCAGAGGGAACCTCCCGTGGGGCCAAGAGCACGTCTGTACCTTTCTCTCTTTTTCCTACAGTCCCTTCTGGGAGGCTCCCAGGGGGAGTTTTACCACATTTATTTTCCAAATAAATTTTTATCAGGGTTGCTCTCCTCAGGCTCTGACCCGCAGTGAGGCGTCCTGCCGTTTTACAGAGGGAAAGGGGAGGGAAAGTGCATGTACCGCTTCTTCTTTGGTGGGAACACTTGGTTCGGTGCTCATCATGCACACTCGGATGGCGCTGGAGCCTGAGCCACGACCCCAGCTCTGCCCTCGGCTGGTTGGAGATGGATCTTCCCCAGGGATGGAGGCGGGAGCGAGTCTGTCTGGGGTCAACGCCTGGCACATCAACCCCACGGGAGTGTGAAGCTCTGGTGGACTCCGGTGCAATGTTTGCCTTTCTCCAGTCACTGGGGACTTCACCTGACTGCCATGGCTTTTCAAATATCATGGAGAGTGGCTTGGCAACTCCACCAGCCAGTTCCCTCAGGACTCTGGGATGCATCTTGTCAGCCCCCATAGACTCCTGCATGCTCAGGTTCCTCAGGTGGTCACAAACCTCATCTTTTGCCACAGTGGGGGGGACTTTTTTCCTCCAGTCCCTACCTTGAGGTCCACCCACTCGAGAGGTGTGGGAAGAGAGGTTGCCAGGGAAGACTGAGGCAAAACTGTTGTTGAGTACCTCAGCCTTCTCCTCGTCCATTCTTACCAGTTTGCCAGTCTTGCTCATCAGGAGGGGTACGCTTTCTTTGACCTTCCTTTTCTGGCTGACGTATCTATAGAAGCTCTTCTTATTATTCCTTGCCTCCCTTGGCAAGTTCATCTCCAGCTGCGCCTTGGCCTTCCTGACCCCATCCCTGCACACCTGGGCAACATCCCCATGCTCTTCCCAGGACACCTGTCCCTGCTTCCACTGCCTGTGCATTTCCTTCTTGCCCTTTAGTTTGACCAGCTGGTCTCTACTCAGGCATCACATTGATTAAGGCTTTATCCATTGGGATTATCTCCACCCCAGCCACTCCCAATGCATTGAATCTCCCCTTCCATATCATTCCTGGTCGCTTCTCTGTCTCATTCCCTGTCCATTGCAGACCAACCATCTGCAATATAAATGTGGGCACCTGGTGAACTCCTCCTGGGGCCTTTGACAAGCACTTAGACCTCAAAGAGCAGAGAGGTGCCTCTAGGAGGTCCTCCTCTCCCCGAGATATGCTTCCTCAACTGGTGTCTTTAGGATGCATGAGTGGTAAATGGAGAAACATGGTCAACTCCTGAGAGCTTGTTAACGTTTCAGTTAGTGGTTAGGCAGTGATTGGTGGTGGGCAGGGACACAAGAGAGGGCAGAGGAAACTCAGTGACAAACAATTCTTATGGGGAGTGGCTGAGGGAACTGGGATTGTTTAGTCTGGAGAAAAGGAGGCTGAGGGAGACCTTATCGCTCTCTACAGCCACCTGAAAGGAGATGTAGAGAGGTGGGGGTGGGTCTCTTCTCCCAAGTAACAGGCAATAAGAGAAGGGGAAGCGGCCTCAAGTTGCGCCAGGGGACGTTTAGACTGCATATTAGGAAAAACATTGTACTCTGAAAGGGTTATTAAGCATTGGACGAGGCTGCCCAGGGAAGTGCAACCATCCCTGGAGGTATTCAAAAGACGGGTAGACGCAGTGCTTAGAGATATGCTTTAGTGATGGTTTTTGTCAGAGTTAGGTTGGTGGTTGGACTCGATGATCTGAAAGGTCTCTTCCAACTTAGGCAATGCTATGATTCTATGCACCCCAGAATGCAGGTTGCCCTCTTGGCTGCCAGGGCACACTCCTGACTCGTATTAGCCCAGCTGCCAACCAGCGTCCCCACATCCCTTTCTGCAGGGCTGCTTTCTAGCCACTCCTCTTCCAGCCTATACTTGTGGCCACCATTATTTCATCCCAGGTGTAGAATGCACCATTTGTTCTTGTTAAACATGCTGAGAGTTGCCTTCTCTGGGTCACGGACACAGGTACTAAACTGAACAGGGCCCAGGAGCCAGCATCCCTGTGCTGCCCCACAATGCCCCAGCATGTCCCAGTACGTACCCTCCGTAAGTCCATGCTGACTGCATTTGAAGACAAATTTCTCTTTTTGGTGCCCAGAAATATCACCCAAGAGGACTCTAACTGGTGGCACACTGCTCACCAATGCGAGCTTGTACAGCCAGTGAGTTGTTCCCTGAGTTGCATTTTTGGCCTCATTCAGAGCTGGGTGCAACACTTGCTTGTCCTCTCTCACAAGAGACCTCTGCTAACCCAAGGACTTTTCAAAAGGGATATTCCAAAGAAATGTCAATCTTGTTCTGTAACTTCACTACCACTATTTTGCCTGTTATATGATGGATTTCATTTCTCTAATCTTTCATACATTTTTACCTGTCCTGATACAATGACCATGTCTAAAGTCATCTTTCCAGGTGCAGACTGTCTAGACAGGGGCCTTTTCTATTATCCTCCTGTTTTCTCCTTCCCTTACTCTTTCTTCATTCAGGTTCCTGTCACCCATCCAGCTGCTGCTTTGAGCTTCACATGGTTAAAAGTTTCCCTGTCTTTCAGTAGTCTAATTGTCTCCTGTAGCCAACTCTTTAACTATGTTTATATCTACCTTTCTGTACCTATCCATCCAAAGCATTTCTCATAAGATTACCCCTTGCAGAAAAGCAACCTCATTAGAGGCAGCATGTACTTAGCATATGGCCGCAGAGGGTGTTTTATTGTTTACCAAACATGATCCGACATGATCAGGCTTTACTTTTCTTTGCTTGCAAAGAGGAGAAACCCTTCTGTGCCCGGGCGCAGCCAGGTCTCTAAGGAGCTCAGGTGGGAGCTGGTGCAATGGAGCTGTAACATCCAGCTGCAGAGACCAGTGGAGAAGTCTGATGGAAGGACACTGATGTAAATCCCAACTGGGCAATGACAGACATAGTGGGGTTGGGGTGGGGGCGGTGAGGAGTAGCGTTGTCCATACAGTGTCAAACCTCAAGGGACTGCATTTCCTAGCCATCCAGACCTCCTGAGGAGACCCTCTGGACCAATATCAGTTGCAGAAGACTTCTATCACCTCTTCCCTAGACTGAAAAGTAAAGTAAAACAAACCCTTTAAAAAAAACCCAACTTATTAGGTTTTCTTTGAAACCTTCCTTCTTAACTGCAGTATGAAAGAGCTCCAATTCACTGTAGAAGCCTTGAAGACTTGAAGGAAATTAAAGGAAGAGAAACAGCTTGTTAGGGCTTTCTGTACTTTAATGAGCCCCATGGCGTATTTAGCTCTGAGTCCACGAACCTCAGATACTGAGAGAAGATTGAAAACACTGCTCAAGGAGTCAGAAGCAAAACTCAAAGTACCTTGAAGCACTAATTGGCCACTGAGGCCCATTACTGACAAAGTCTCCCGGTGGACTCTCAGAGGAGATAGCTGGAGGCTGGGATTGCAGGAAGGCAAAGGCACTGTGCAGGTGGCTGTAATGCGGAGAAAACTGTTGCTTTGTTTGATGAAGCAGAAGGGCCAAACCTGACCCTCAGGCCCAGGGAAGGCAGATCCTGCCCCTCAGGTGTGGCTCAGGGCTCTTCCTGGGGATAGTGGGGTGTGAGGGTGAGCAAGGCCAAGGGTAGGGAGACTGTGCAACACCTCCCGGCTTCCCCATGCCACGGTGAAGCAGAAACCAAGCCCAGAGCCTCAAAATAAAGTTTCTTGTGGTAGGCCTTGGTGGCAGAGGCAACTGCCATAGCCAAGGGGACAAAGACCTTGGTGCTGTTGGGCTTTGTAGCCTTGCCAGAGCCCTGGGCCACCTCCACTGCAGGCTGTCCATCACTGCCCCATGCCTGCGCCTCTTTCCTTGCAGGCTGCAGACACCCATTGTGCTTTCCCACATCGCTCTCACCCCGGCATTTCTATACCTGTGCTGATGTCTCTCCACTCTCACCGGCTGTTCCTTGAAACACAAAGCCATGGGCTAATACAGACTCCCTCTGGGTGACCTCTTGCACCACAGTGCAACCATTTGAGTGAGATTTCTTTTTCCTCACATGCAGTCCGACCCTTCCAAGCTGCACTTTGTTGAGGTTTCCTTCTCTTCCCACTACCAAGAAAAGCTCCATGATCTCTGAAGCCACCCTTCAAGCAGGTGCAGGCTACTGCTAGAGAGCCCTGGGCCTTCACTTCAACAGGTACAGAAGCCCAGCTCCCTCAGCTTCTCCACACAGGCCCCAAGCCCCATCCTGGCCAATGTCCTTTGGAGCTTCTCCAGTTCCTCCTCCTTCCTTCAGAACAGAGAGCCCCACACACAGACACACTAGGCCAGATGTGGCCACACCAGTGCTGCGTCAAGGGGGATGATAATCATAGAATCTTCATGGTTGGAAGGGACCTTTAAGATCATCGAGTCCAACCATACACACATGAAAAAAAGCCCTACAATCTCCACACTAGCGCATGCCCTGAAGTGCCACATCTAGACATTTCTTAAACACCTCTAGGGATGGCGACTCAACCACCTCCCTGGGCAGGCTGTTCCAGTGCCTGACCACTCTTCCAGTAAAGTCATTCTTCCTAATATCTAACCTAAACCTCCCCTGCCACAGCTTCACACCATTTCCTCTGGTCCTGTCATTATTCACCTGGGAGGAGAGGCCAACACCCACCTCTCTACACCCTCCTTTCAGGGAGTTGTAGAGGGCAATGAGGTCTCCCCTCAGCCTCCTCTTCTCCAAGGTAAACATGCCCAGCTCCCTCAGCCTCTCCTCATATGCCCTGGTCTCCAGACCCCTCACCAGCCTGGTCGCTCTCCTCTGGACACGCTCCAGCACCTCAATGTCCCTCTTGTACAGAGGGGCCCAGAACTGAACACAGCACTCGAGGTGAGGCCTCACCAGTGCCGAGTACAGAGGCACGATGACTTCCCCGCTCCTGCTGGCCACGCTGTTCCTGATACAAGCCAGAATGCTGTTGGCCTTCTTGGCCACCTGGGCACACTGCTGGCTCATGTTAAGCTGGCCATCCACCAGCCCCCCCAGGTCCTTTTCTGCCGGGCAGCTTTCCAGCCACTCTGCCCCAAGCCTGTAGCCTTGCTGTGGGTTGTTGTGACCGAAATGCAGGACCTGGCACTTGGCCTGATTAAACCTCACACAGGTGGCCTTGGCCCATGGATCCAGCCTGTCCAGGGCCCTCTGGAGAGCCTTGCTACCCTCAAGCAGATCAACACCCCCACCCAGTTTGGTGTCATCCACAAACTTACTGAGGGTGCATTCAATCCCCTCATCCACATCATCGATAAAGATATTAAACAAAACCGGCCCCAAAAGTGAGCCCTGAGGGACACCACTGGTGACCGGCCGCCAAGAGGATTTCACCCCACTAATCCCAACTCTCTGGGCACGGCCATCCAGACAGTTTTTAACCCAGCAAAGAGTACACTTGTCTATGCCAGGATTCGCCAGCTTCTCCAGGAGAATGCTGTGGGGGACGGTGTCAAAGGCCTTACCAAAGTCCAGACAGACAACGTCCACAGCCTTCCCCGCATCCAGAAGGCGGGTGACATAGTCATAGAAAGAGATCAGGTTGGTTAAGCAGCACCTCCCTTTCCTAAAGCCATGCTGGCTGGCCCTGATCCCTTGGCTGCCCTGCGCTTGCCGTGAGAGATCACTCAAGATGATCCTCTCCATGATCTTTCCTGGTACCGAGGTCAGGCTGACAGGCCTGTAGTTCCCCGGATCCTCCTTCCGACCCTTCTTGTAGATGGGCCTCACATTAGCCACCCTCCAGTCATCTGGTACCTGCCCTGTTGACCAGGATTGTTGATAAATGATGGAGAGAGGCTTGGTGAGCTCTCCCGCCAGCTCCCTGAGTACTCTTGGGTGAATCCCATCCAGCCCCATAGACTTGTGTGCGTCTGGGTGCAGAAGCAGATCATTGACTACTTCCTCCTGGGTTATGGGTGGGTTGTTCTGCTCTCCACCCTTACCTTCCAGCTCAGGAGGCTGAACACCCTGGGGATAGCTGGTCTGACTATCAAAGATGGAGGCAAAGAAGGCATTCAGTATCTCAGCCTTCTCCTCGTCATTGGTTGCAACTTTCCCCCCTGCATCCAGTAAGGGATGGAGATTCTCCCTGGCTCTCTTTTTGTTGATGTATTTATAAAAGCTTTTTCTGTTGTCCTTAATGTTAGTGGCCACGTTGAGCTCCAGCTGGGCTTTTGCCTTCCTAATCTTCTCTCTGTATAACCTAAAAGATCTCTGTACTCCTGAGTTGCCTGTCCCTTCTTCCAAAGGTGGAAAACCCTCCTTTTATTCCTACGTCCCATCCGAAGTTCCTTATTATAGAATCATAGAATCATTTAGGTTGGAAAAGACCCTTGGGATCATCGAGTCCAACCATCAACTCCACTCTACAAAGTTCTCCCTTACACCATATCCCTTAACACCACATCTAAAGGAGTCTTAAACACATCCAGGGATGGTGACTCCACCACCTCCCTGGGCAGCCTATTCCAGTGTCTGACCACTCTTTCTGTGAAGAATTTTTTCCTTATGTCCAGCCTAAACCTCCCCTGTTGCAGCTTGAAGCCATTCCCTCTTGTTCTATCGCTAATTACCTGTGAGAAGAGACCAGCACCAACCTCTCTACAATGGCCTTTCAAGTAGTTGTAGAGAGCGATGAGGTCTCCCCTCAGCCTCCTCTTCCTCAAACTAAACAGTCCCAGCTCCTTCAATCGCTCCTCACAAGATTTATTCTCCAGGCTCTTTACCAGCTTCGTTGCCCTCCTCTGCCCTCGCTCCAGCACCTCGAGATCTCTCTCGGATTGAGGTGCCCAGAACTGGACACAATACTCCAGGTGTGGCCTCACCAGTGCTGAGTACAGGGGGACAATCACCTCCCTCCTTCTGCTGGTCACACTATTTCTAATACAAGCCAGGATGGCATTGGCTTTCTTGGCCACCTGGGCACACTGCTGGCTCATGTTCAGCCCCTTGTCAATTAGAACCCCCAGGTCCTTTTCTGCCAGGCAGCTCTCCAGCCACACTGCCCCAAGCCTGTAGCGATGCATGGGGTTGTTGTGGCCCAAGTGCAGGACCCGGCACTTGGCCTTGTTGAAGCACATTCCATTAGCATTGGCCCATCGGTCCAATCTACCCAAGTCTCTCTGTAGAGCCTCCCTATCCTCATGTAGATCAACACTCCAGCTTAGCTTCGTGTCAGCTGCAAACTTGCCGATGATACACTCTATGTCCTTATCAAGGTCGTCAATAAAGATGTTAAACAGAAATGGTCCCAACACTGAGCCCTGAGGGACACCACTTGTGACCGGCCGCCAGCTGGATTTAACTCCATTGACCACCACTCTTTGGGACCGCCCATCCAGCCAGTGCTTGATCCAGCAGATCGTATGCTCATCCAGGCCATGAGCCGCCAGTTTTTCCATGAGAATTCAATGGGGGACAGTGTCAAATGCTTTTCGAAAGTCTAGGTAGACAATGTCCACAGCCTTTCCCTCATCCAATAATCGGGTCATCTTGTCATAGAAGGAGATCCGGTTCGTCAGGCAGGACCTGCCTTTCATAAACCAAACTGACTAGGCCTGATCCCCTGCCTGTCCATTATATGACTTGTAATGGCACTCAAGATGATCTGCTCCATGACCTTCCCTGCTACCCAGGTCAGACTGACAAGCCTATAGTTTCCCGGATCCTCCTTTCTGCCTTTTTTGCAGATGGGTGCTACATTTGCTACCCTCCAGTCCGTTGGGACCTCCCCAGTTAGCCATGACTTCAGGTAGATAATGGAAAGTGGCTTGGCGAGCACGTCTGCCAACTCTTTCAGCACTCTTGGATGTAACCCATCCGGTCCCATAGACTTGTGCGCATCCAAGAGGCGTAGCAGGTCACTGATCACTTCCTCTTTCATTGCGATGACCTCATTCAGCTTCCCCTCCCTGTCTCCTAGCTCACGAGGCTGGGTGCCCAGGGAACAGTTAGTTCCACTGCTAAAGACTGAGGCAAAGTAGGCATTGAGCACCTCAGCCTTTTCCTCATCCTTTGGGACTATGTTTCCCTCTGCATCCAGTAAGGGAGGGAGATTTTCCCTAATCCTCCCTTTGTTGTTAATGAATTTATAGAAACATTTTTTGTTATCCTTAACAGCTGTAGCTAGGTTGAGCTCGAGCTGCGCTTTGGCTCTCCTAATTTCCTCCCTGCAGAGCTTCGCTATATCCTTACAGTCTTCATGAGAGCCCTGTCCCCTCTTCCAAAGGTCATAGACTCTCCTTTTGTTCTTGAGGTCCAGCCAAAGGTCCCTATTTAGCCAGGCCGGTCTCCTTCCCCGCCTACTTGTTTTTCGGCACACAGGGACAGCCTCCTCCTGTGCCTTTCAGACTTCTCTCTTGAAGTACGTCCGGCCTTCCTGGGCTCCTGTATCCTTCAGGGCAGCCTCCCAAGGGACTTTGTCCAGCAGTCTTCTGAACAGGTCAAAATTTGCCCTCCGGAAGTCTAAGGTGGCAGTTTTACTAACCCCTCTCCTTGTTTCCCCAAGAATCAGAAATTTGATCATCTCATGATCACTGTGCCCTAGACGGCCACCAGCCTTTACTTCCCCTACAAGTTCTTCCCTGCTCACAAGAAGCAGGTCCAGGAGGGCACCTTCCCTGGTGGGCTCACTTACCAGCTGTGTGAGGAAGTTATCTTCCACACATTCCAGGAGCCTCCTGGATTGTTCCCTCTCAGCTGTGTTGTATTCCCAGCAGATATCCGGGAGGTCAAAGTCCCCCACAAGAACAACGGCAAGTGATGGTGAGATTTCCCCCAGCTGCTTATAGAAAGCTTCGTCCGCCTCACTGCTTCGGTCGGGAGGTCTAGAGCAGACTCCCACAGCAATAGCAGCTTCATCGGCCCTTAACCTAATCCAAACACTCTCCACCCCGTCATCGCTATACTCGATTTCTGAGCTCTCGTAGCATTCTCTAATATACAGGGCCACTCCTCCACCTCTCCTTTCCTGTCTGTCCCTCCTGAAGAGCTTGTAGCCATCGATTGTGGCACTCCAGTCCTGTGAGGCATCCCACCACGTTTCGGTGATAGCCACTATGTCATAGTTTCCCTGGTGCATCATGGCTTCAAGCCCTGTTTGTTGCGCATACTGCGTGCATTGGTAGAGATGCACTTCAGATGCGCTAATGACTCCAGCACCTTTTTGTGGGTGTGGGCCCCATTTCCCACCAGACCCCTCTCAGGTGCTTCCATGATTTCGAAATGTCTGTCCCTTCTCTCAAATGAAATGTCAGAGTGAAAGTCCTCACTGGTCAACCATCCTTCAAGCCCTGGCGTGCCCCCCTTGGGTTTATTCCTGACGGGCCCAGTTATCTCCCCTTCCCCCCTCGTATCTAGTTTAAAGCCCTGTCTAAAATCTCTTTTAATCGATTTTGGGCTCCTCCTACCCACTTCATCACTACCCACCTGACATACTAAGAGGGGGTAGTAGTCAGAGGAGTTTACTAGGGCCGGAAGTTTGCCTAACACATCCCTGACCCGTGCCCCAGGGAGGCAGCAGACTTCCCTGTGAAGTGGGTCTGGACGGCATATTGGCCCCTCCGCCCCCCTCAGGAGAGGGTCACCCACCACAATGGGTGCACCACCGTCTGCTTTTCCTTTTGGAGCCAGCTGTGATGCTGGGTCCATGGCGACTTGGTCTTTCTGACGTTCCTGTCCTGGGTGTCTCATCCTCCTCTCCAACAGCCAGTTCCTCCTGCAGGGCTTCATATCTGTTCTGCAAAGGTAACTGGGAAGGTGGGAGAGGCCGGGAGGGGATTCTCCTGCTTCCCCGAGCAGGGACCTGTTTCCATTCCCCCTCGTCTCTGCGATCCCCTCCTGTTGCCTGGTGACGAGAGGGGAGGGGGTCCTCTGACTTGTGTGGGGCCTCACCCTGTTCCCTTTCTCTCCGGGAGCGGGTCCACCAGTCACTCTCCCTCTCGCGTTCTCTCATACTCCTCAACCTTTCCACTTCTTCCTTCAGCTCAGCCACCAGAATGAGCAGATCATTTACCTGTTCACATCTGACACAGGTGTTGTCTCCGCTGCCCTCCATGGCGAGTGCCAGGCTCCGGCACTCTTTGCAGCCAGAGGCCTGGATGCCCATGTGTTTGCGCGGGGCCTCTGTCTGGGTGCCCACAGTTTTTTTAACAGCCGCCTTCGACCGGGTAGCAACCACGGCTGGATCTCTAGACACAAGCGAGACCTTGTGACTCGACGGTCACTTGAGGGGAGCACTGGTTGCTCGCTCTGGGCAAGGACTAGTCCCTGCCCTCCCGGAGGCTTCCTATAACCTGGTGGCTTGATCGATCGGGGGAGGTGCTGTCTGGCCCCCAGGCTCCCTCAGCAGCCCGCCCAGCAGCTGACAGCCCTCAGCACAGGCCGAGGGCTTTTGCCAGGTTCCAAAAGCCCCAAAAAGAGCTTTGTGTCAGCCCTTTTCGCTGCAGATCCCTTCCCCAGCGCAGTCTTACCTGCCCTGAAGCTGGTCTCCACGGCAAGAGTAAAGTCAGGCCCCCGAGTTGCAGGCGAGCAAACTTCCAGCTCTTCCAGGAGCTGGTCAACAGGACCTTCTGGGACACCGATGACAATCTCGATCCTATGAAACTGATAGAAATGGGACTTGCCGATTTGGATGAGGGACGTGTGAGTCCGGGGAACGTGGACTACAAGTTCCTACCCTTGCCAAGGTCTGACTTCACAAGTGATGAGCAAAGTCTTGACTGTCAGAAACACGGAGTTTATTTTAAAAAGAAAAATCCCTTCTGTCCACTCCTCCAGCCTTCCTTGCTCAGCAAGAAGACAATGTGCTGCCTCCTGTTGGGCAGGTCATGAGCAGCCCAGGTGAGAACGGCCTCCAGCGTGGCCTCTTCTCTCACAGGGAGCTCCCCCTTCTCCAGCAGGCGTTGCAGGTCATTGAAGGAGAGCTCCAGAAACTCTGCGGACACCCTGCTCACCTCCTCCAAGTGACGCAGGAGGAACTCGTGGGCTGCTTCTCGCAGGTCAGCACAGTAGTAGTAGTGGGTGAATCTCCAGATGCCGACGCAGTTTTCCGAGCACAGCTGGGCTTTTAAGAAGTGGCAGCAGAGGCTGACGATGCCCAGGACGTTGAACTGGTCTGCCGCCACGAGCAAACTTTCAACGTTGTCCTCCGTGAGGGGCACTGTGCCGGTGTAGGCGTACTCGATGAGGAGCCCCATGGTTTCAGGGGAAGCGCCGTGGATTTGATAGACGTTGCTGTCGGCACTGCTGCAGTTGCTGGAGAACAAAGCCCTGAAAAAACCAAGAGAGTGCTGCTGGGGAAGAAAGCGGCCTTGCTGTGGGAAACCCTGAGCCCGTGATCCCCTGTGCCCCCTTCCCCGCGCACCCGTTTGGGCACTAGCAGTAGGCACACTGGGAGGCCGTGGAGTTTGATGAAGGAAGGCTTTACTGGCCGCTTGTTTTCAAGAGGAGCCACAGGGCGAGTGGGCACCTGGCTTCAAGAAGAACAGCAGAGAGTACCCGTGTGTGGGGAAGGAAAGCCTCCCGCCTGACAGCAGAGCAGCCAGGCTGGCCACGCTCCCAGCCCCGCACCCTAGCTGGGCCTTCTCAGACACCACTTCCAGCTTGTGGAGGCCTTTGGGTGCCTGGGCAGGGAGCAGGAGCAGGGGGAACTGCCGGAGGAGAGTTGGAGTGCCGAGGGAAGCACTGGAGATACAGCCAGGCACAGTGTGGCACGGAGCAGGGAGCGCTGGTTGGCCCCATCCCCTCCTCTTTCAAGCACTCACCTGAAGTACGCACTGCAGTTAGAGAGGACCATCTTGTGCACGTTGAATTCAATGCCGTCCGCGCTGATGATCACGTCGCTTGGTGTCCCTTCCGGGCAAAGCCCGTGGGAGGCGGTGCAAGCCACAGCACTCATCTTCCTCTCCCTGGGTGAGGAGGAGGAGTATGCGCCACGAGGCAAGCTGTCACCCACCTCCAAGCCTGAGGCAGTGGGAGACGCTTCTGCCACTCTGGGGTGCTTACAACACTTTGTCCTTGCCCTCCCTCCGGCGTCGTAGTAGAACCCCTGCCTGTCTGCTGGCTCTGGAACGTGCTCCATAATGACATCACAGACGTGGCAGGGACTGGGACTGGGAAAGAGCCCAAGCTTGGAAAAGAAAGCAAAGAAGGGCAAGAGACTTTTGGCCAACCGGAAAATAGAGAGACAAAGTAAGTTTTCCAACCCAGCAGCAGTGTCTATTGCTCACTGTAAGGCATTCTTGCCAGGAACATGGACCGTAGCTGGAAAAGAGAACTTCTTGCCAGCCTGGCCTTGGAAGCTTGGTACCTGACAAACACTTGTACTGAAGAGAAGCTCTCTCAAGAGCTAGCGCTTTGAAGCAGCAACGCTACCAGGGTCAAGGCCCACCTTTCCTCAGAGCACACGGCACAAGCCAGATTTGCAAAGCCAGCCAGAAAGCCGAAGGCAACCTAAAAATGCAAACCGCCTCTTTCCACCAATGCCAGTAAAAATGCCACGAATACCGCAGGATTGGAAGTTTTCTTGGAAATACAGGAACTGCAACAGAATCCTCATCGTCTTCCCGTTTGGTGTTTGCATTTTCAATCCCATACAAGAAGGAAAACGGCAACGCCACTGGCAGTCTCTGGAAAAGACCCCATTCTAGCAGATAGGACCACATATGAAGCCATGTCGAGGTCAATTGAAGCTGGGGGGGGTGTTCCCATGGGTGTTTTGGGGTTCCCCGTGGGGGATATTGAGGGCTTTTTGTGTCCCGTGGGTGGGATTTACAGACGCATGGAATGGTTGGGGTTGGAAGGGACCTTAAAGATGATGGAGTTCCAACCCCCCTGCCCTGGGCAGGGACACCTCCCACCAGACCAGGCTGCTCAAAGCTTCCTCCAGCCTGGCCTTGAACCCCTGCAGGGATGGGGCAGCCACAGCTTCCCTCAGGCAACCTGTTCCAGTGCCTCACCAACCTCTCAGTAAAGAATTTCTTCCTGATATCCAATCCAAATCTCCCCTCCTTCAGTTTGAAACCGTTACCCCTTGTCTTCTCATTACCCTCCCTGATGAAGAGTGCCTCCCCATCCTTCCTTGTAGGCCCCCTTTAGGGACTGGAAGGCCGCTCTAAGGTCTCCCCGGAGCCTTCTGTTCTGCAGGCTGAACAACGCCAACTCTCTCAGCCTGTCCTCCCAGCAGAGGGGCTCCAGCCCCTCCTTTTGGAGGATCCTGGAGGGGATTAGGGGGTGAAGAGGGTGCTTCTGAGGCTTTATGTGCTCCTGAGGGGATTTGGGAGGGGTTGTGGGGGTCCCATATTGGTTTTGGAGTATCTCCAGAGGGATATCTCCAGAGGAACCCCTGTTCTGGAAAGGTAACTGGGAAAGTGGGAGGGGCCAGGAGGGGATTCTCCTGCTTCCCCGAGCAGGGACCTGTTTCCATTCCCCCTCGTCTCTGCGATCCCCTCCTATTGCCTGGTGACGAGAGGGGAGGGGGTCCTCTGACTTGTGTGGGGCCTCACCCTCTTCCCTCTCTCTAAGGGAGAGGGTCCACCAGTAGGCTTTTTCAGCTCATTTATGATTGTCTTTAGGCCATTTGATTCTCTGAAAAAGATTCCAAAATATCCATTGCCTTTTCAGCTGATGGAGGAACCTTCTATAAATCAGGTCTCTAAGAAGGAGGGACGAGGCCGAGGTAATTATTTCATTCTATAGTTACCCAGCCATACCAAGCCTGTCTCTGTGAATTTCAGCAGACGTCGGCTGAAAGGTCAGTGCTGAAGGGACATAAACCATTAAGGCCAGTAATCTCCCCCTTCAGAAAGGAAAGGTGAGCAGCACTGATGGTGCTAAAGGATCGGGCTACAATTTACGACTCAGAATTTTTAGCTGATTCATGATGGGCTTAGTGTAGGTTTTGTGTGTGTTATTCAAGACTGGTGGTCAGAAAAATAAGAGCATGTGTGATCTCTAGAGAGCGAAAATCACAGCAATTACACGACCGGGCCGCAGCGGGAGCAGAGGCTGCAGCCCCCGACACAAGATGGCCGCAAGGAGCCCGGTGCCGGGACTACAGCTCCCAGCGTGCCCCGGGGCGCCCCTTCCCGCCCTCTGACCCCCGCAGGAACCAGGGCCACCTCCCCGGGGCTGCCGCGGCCCAGGGCCAGGCCCCGGAGCCCCGGTGGAGCCGGGAGGAGGAGGGCGGAGAGGGAGAGAGCGGCGGAGAGGGGTGGGAAGGGACAGAGGGACAACGGGGAGAGCATGGGGGAGCTGGGCAGGGAGTGGAGGGAGGAGAAATCCCGGTGAGGAGCAGGGGGAGAGCGGGAAAGAGATGGAGGGCAGGGGACAGGGTCAGGACGAGGAGGCGGAGAAGGACAGAACAGCGACGGCCTCCAGGGCTGAGGTGAGGGAAGAGCAAAAGGGGACGGGGAGTGGGATGGAGGCCCAGAGGGAAGAGGGAAGGGCCAGGCAGACAGGCAGGAAAGGGGACGGGCTGCAGGACAGCGAGGAAGATGAGGCCAGGAAGGTGGACAGAGCGATAGAGAAGGACAGGGAGTGGGGGAGAGAGATGCAGAGAAAGAAAAAACTAGCAACGGGCTATAGGAGAGACAGGGAGCCAGACAGAGAAAGACAAATATAGAAAGACAAAAACAGGCTGTGTGGCAGAGAGGGAGGGAGGAAAAACATAAGGTCAGGGAGCCGTCCAGAGAAAGAAAGAGAAAGGAAAAAATAGTGATGGGCTAGAGACAGAGAGGGAGGAATTAAAAGATGGGGGCAGGGAGCCAGACAGAGAGCGATGAGGAGGGACCACAAATAGCAATTACGGGCAGCTGACTCCATTTCTTGAGCATCCCCTGGCAGCCTCAAGGAATTACCAGGCGCCTCAAGGAATGCGCTGCCGGGAAGAGCCCTTCCCTGGGCTCAGTCCTGCTGCCTAAAATTGGTGATGAACGTCGCCCTGCAGAGTGGCCAGGACTGTGGGGAAAAAGCCCAGCTCGGGGCAGGGGCAGGAATCACTCAGCCGGTTTTTTGTTTGTTTGCTTATTGGTTTTGCTTTTTAAAATAATACCACTTAAGCTCTAAATACAACCTGTAAGGAGAAAGGAACCAGGTGTACTAGGATGGGCACATTTAGAGCCCAAACCCGTCCAACCGCCACACAAACCACCGCTGGCTCCCGCTGCACACACTCCACCGCCTGCTCGCAGGTACAGGCAGCCGCCCTGGGTCTTGAGCGATCCCCAGGAGTGGCACCGCCAGGCAGCTCAAAAAACCTCACTGCCTGCAAAAACTTGAGCACAGCTTAATTCTGGGCAATTTTCCCTCTTTTTAGGCCTGCTGGTTAAAGACTCATCTGTTGAGACATGGCTCAGGACCACGCCAGGGCCAACGGCGCTGCTTTCTGCACCCCGTGGCGGTGATGGGCAGAGGGACATGTTCCCAGATTGTGGGACGAGGTACACACGTGGGGTGTCAGGGTCACCCCCGCCTGTTTTTTCCCAGCGAAGCCCCAGCCAGTGCCAGCCTTGAGCTGCAGCCCCAGCGCCAAGGCTCAAGGAGCTGGGTGTTTCTGCGGGCGCTGCACCCTGCCGTTGGCTGCCCTGGGCTTCTCCCCATTGTCTCCGGCTCTGCTTTCTGCCAGTGCCGGGGGCACCACAGAATGGCTTGCTGCTCCCCAGAGCTGTCCTGACCCATGTCTGCAGCTCGTGTGTGGTGTCCACGTCACACAGGCGATTTGGGGGTGGCAGCTCTCTCTTGTGGCACCCTGGGAATGGGGGCCAAGCAAACCCCATCCCTCCCTTTGGGACTTCATCCCCGAGAAGACTCAGTGCAGACGTACCGTGCGCTGGAGAGCATCCTGCAGGGAGGTGGCAGCCGTTTGCAGAGCAACGCTGAGACCCGCCTGTCAGCAGAGGCACCTGGTGGCTGCAGAACAGCCCAGGTGAGCTGGTTCTCTTGGAGGCCACCACAGCAGCCTTCCTCTGTCCCTGGTTTTGGTGAGATGTGGAGCAGTGCAGAGATGTTTCTCGGGCATCCAGGCCTGAGGAGGGTTTCCCAGTGCCCCCGTGAGAGATCTTGCTCCCAGGAAGCACCTCGCCATAATGCTGAGGCCGTATCCGGCCCCCTGGAGCTGGGTACAGCTGCTCTGAGGGGTCTCACAGGGAGGACAGGGTCATCTGACACAGAAGTGATGAGCTGAAGCCTGGTGGCCATGGCTGGCCAGTTCAAAGTCTCCGAGAGCCTCAGCCTTTCTCCCCTCGGCTTTTATCATATCTTTTTTCTCGGCTTTTATCATATCTTGTACCCCACCTCCGTCCGATATGTCCCAATGCCCGGCTTTAGTAAAGCAGAGCCATTGCTCCCCTCTAGGACAATGCACTCCTAGTCTTGTTCCGCCCATTCCTAAACTCTTCCCAACCCAATATTCGTGTTGGTCGTATTTGCACACTGTTAACTCATGGCAGTTATAACAGCGTCTGTTGATATGCGAATGCACTGTCATCGTGGAAACCATCTTCCTATTCCAGGAGACCTGCTGGTAACACTTCATGCATTCGTTACTGGGTACTAAGGATACCGCTAATAACAATACGAGGAGTGGAGGTCCAGTATGGCTTATACTCCTACCTCTCATGCCTATTGGGGTGCTTCCAACAGCCGAGAAATAATTCTTCTTGGCAGCGAGTACAGTGGCCAACCTGGTCTTGCCCTCCATCCTCTTTTCATCCGGTATCCCTGGCTCTTGTAGCAGGTAGGGTTCTTACCTCTTTTTCCAAGCAAAATCGTTTTTTACACTTAGAGACCACCGTTTCCCACCATTCTTCAGGAATTTCCCACAGAACCGGCACTAGCAATTCCCACCCACAAATTAATGTTACGATATTGGTATATCGTATCTGAGTTTGAGCCAAACTCGAATTTTGCTTCCGGCAATTTAAACAGAAGGGATGTCTTTGGGATGAATGGTAATACCAATTTTGCTTACAACCTAAGCATTCGCACTTCACCCAACTATGATGTCTAGCACAGGGATGTATCAGACAAGGTATACTACGGGGTACTGGAGGGGGCTGTAGTTCTTCCTCAAGGTTAGGATATAGCCGACTATCTTCTTTATATAAATCACGTGCAAGTGCAAACAGAGAGTTTTCAGTTTTATACAACCCTGACCCTCCTGTCTGTAACGGGAGTGCTCTTCCCCAAGGAGGATATCTAATTTTCCTTAAGGTTTGCCCCGGCCGTACCCGAAACCAACGATAAAGTTCTGGTTTCACTCCCCAAGTTTCTGTGATTTCTAAGTTATTATTCAGTTCCTCTCCCATACATCACCGCGTTGGTTGGCGTTTTAAGGCGAGTCTGGTGTCCCCGGGAGTTGAAGTCAGAGTCCAGTTTCCAGGTTCTTCTACTGGTCCTTTTATTCTGCTGGCGTGAGTCCACCCTTTTTCCTTGGTCCGTACTGCAGCTTCCCTAGTCAACAGCACCTGAAAGGGACCTTCCCATTGAGGAGTTAAAGATTGCTCTCTCCATGTTTTTACTAAAACCCGTTCTCCAATTTTAATGTTATGGATCTTAAAATCCAACAGGGTAGTTTGTGGGAGCAACCCTTTATTTCTTAGTTGTTCCAAGTTCTTTGCAATCTGCATTACGTATTGTTTAATACTAGCCTCCCCTCCTTCATAAGTAGCCATTTCCTGCTGTGAAACCAAGAAGGGCAAAGCAAACATCATTTCATATGGAGAGACTCCGAGATCCGTTCTGGGTTGAGTTCGAACCCCGAGTAATGCTAAAGGGAGGCACTTGACCCATGACAGTTGAGTTTCTATCATTAATTTGGTTAAAGCCCTTTTTAAAGTCTGATTCATTCGTTCAACCCTTCCTGAGCTTTGGGGGTGCCATGGAGTGTGTAAGTCCCATTGAGTGCCTAAGGCTTGAGTTCTCTGGGTGATTATTTTGGAGGTGAAATGTGTTCCCCTGTCAGAGTCTATTCTATGAACCATTCCGTATCTAGGAATAATTTGTTCTAGCAGGATCTTTGTTACTACGTTAGCCGATGTTCTAGTGACTGGAATTGCCTTCACCCAATGGGTAAGATGGTCGACTAATACCAAGAGGAACTTCCACCTTTGGACTTGTGGGAGTTCTGTAAAATCCACTTGTATATTTTGAAAGGGGCGTAAGGCCAACTCCCGCCCTCCATGGATGGGTTTTCTCATTACCTTTTTATTCACCTTTTGGCAAGTTATACACCTCTCGGTGATTTGTTTAGCTACTCCGAACACCCCTATGCATCCACATTTTCTAAGAAAGTGGTCGCAAATGGCCTGTGTTCCCCAGTGGGTTTCTCTGTGCAATTCCTCCAATATTTTTCTTGCTAATGTTTTATTTACTATCTGACGCCCATCAGGTAACACCCATTTTCCTTCCGGAGTCTTTTCTCCTCCTATTCTAGTCAATTCCTTTTCTTCAGCTTCAGTGAATTGAGGAATATTACCTCGCTCCTCTTTTCTCTGTTGAACAACTAATAATTTCTCTTCCCCATTTTCAGCAGCCTCTTTCGCCTCTTGGTCAGCTGGATTATTTCCCCTTATTTCTGGTGTTAATCCTTTCTGATGCCCCTTTACATGGACTACTGCAATTTCCTTAGGTAGAGTTAAAGCTTCTAATACCTCCAATATTAACTCCTCGTGAACTAGTCCTTTTACTTTTGAAGTTAGTAATCCTCTTTCTTCCCAGATTTTTCCAAAAGTATGTACCACCCCAAATGCATATTTAGAATTTGTATAAATAGTTCCTTCCTTATGTGCTAGAAATTCTAATGCTCTTTTTAAGGCGTGTAACTCACAGCTTTGAGCAGACCAATTAGATGGCAGTTCTCCTTTTTCTATAATCGTCATGTTACTCCCATCTATTATTGCATATCCAGACATTCTTTTCCCTTGTATACACCTAGATGATCCATCTATGTATATCTTTTCTCCTACTGATAAGGCTTGGTCGGTCAAATCTTCTCTGATTTTTGTCTGATAATTTATTACTTCTAAACAATCGTGTACTAGTTCCTCTTTAGGTTCCCCATATAGAAACTGGGCAGGATTTTGATTCTTATCTGTTACCAAGGTTAGGTCTTCGTTGTCTAGTAAAATGGCCTCATCTTTCAACATCCTAGAATCCGTCAACCATTTATCTGCTTTCTAAGATATTACTTACAGAGTGTGGAGTGTGAACTATTAGCTTACCCCTGAAAGTGAGTTTTCGACTTTCTTCCACGAGTATCGCGGTAGCGGCTACCGCTTGGATGCATATTGGCCAACCTCGGCTGACTGGATCTAATAATTTTGATAAGTACGCTACCGGTTTCCTCACCCCTCCCCATTCCTGGGCCAAAATTCCATGGGCTATCCCATTTTCCACATTGACAAACAAATAGAAGGGTTTCCCTAATGATGGTAGGCTCAGAACCGGAGCTTTTATCAGTTTTGACTTTAGTTCTTCTAGGTTTTCATCGTCATTCTGTGTCCACTCTATCTTATCTTCCCCCGTCAATTTTTCGTATAAAAATTTCACCGCCTGGGTATACCCCTCGATCCATAATCTACAGTACCCTAGCAGTCCTAATAACTTCCTTACTTCTCTTCTTGTAGTTGGGGGTGGGAGGGATATTATTCTGGCAATCCTCTCGGGGTTTAATTTGCGACTTCCCTGACTTATTATATGCCCTAAGTATCGTACTTCATGTTCTACAAATTGTAACTTTCCCTTGGAAACCCTTAAACCTTTCTCTCCTAATAAGTTTAATAACTGAATTGTTACTTCTCTGACTAATTTTTCCTCTTCCCCTGATATTAATAAGTCATCTACATACTGAGTGATTTGAGTTTTTGGAGGGGTGTGAAAAGATAGTAACAGCTCCTCCAGAGCCTGTCCAAACAGGTTGGGAGACTCCGTAAACCCTTGAGGGAGCTTTGTCCGTCTAAGCTGCTGTTTACGTCCGGTGTTTGGGTCCTCCCGTTGAAAAGCAAAGATATCTCGACTTTCCTCAGCCAGGGGACATGCCCAAAATGCATCTTTTAAATCCACTACACTAAACCAGCTGTGTTCCGGGGGAACTTTGCTCAGAAGGGTATAAGGGTTTGGTACAACAGGGTACCGAGCCAAAGTTCTCTTATTCACCTCCTGTAAGTCTTGCACCAACCTATATGTCCCGTCAGGTTTCTTTACAGGTAGGATAGGAGTGTTATGAGGAGACATACAGGGTTCGAGGGTCCCATCAGAGATGAGTCCTTCAATTACCGGCTGGAGGCCTTTTTTTCCCTCCATTGCAATGGGGAACTGCCTGACTCGTATGGGGTGATTTTCCCTTTCTATAGAAACTTTGATTGGTTGGATATTCAGACCTCCTCTGTTACCAGCCACAGTCCAAACTTGCTGATTAATTTTGGATTCATCATCCTGACTTAATCTTAGTATTTTTGCAATCATTTTCCCCTCCTCAGGGATTACTCCAACCCCCAGCTGGATCTGCAAGTCTCTTCCCAACAGATTGCACCCAGCTCCAGGCACTAGCAAAATATTCCCTACACCTATTTTGTCATTACCTTCAAAAACCACCTGCTTAATCACCGGGGCTTTAAAACTTTCCCCGTTTGCTCCCGTTACATTAATTACTTCTTTACTTATAATGCATCCTTTAGGTATGTTACAAACGCAAGTTCGCTCAGCTCCTGTATCTACCAGAAATTCTAATACCTCCTCCTGGGGGCCTACTTTTAGGTTTATCAAGGGCTCAAGGTGATAGCTATCCTCCAGGAGGTAGAGCCCCTGACACCCCTAATCCTCAATTTCTTTAAACACTTTATGATCTTTATCCCTTTGAGGACATTCCTTCTTAAAATGCCCAAGTTTCCCACAATAGAAACATCCACTTCCTTCCTTCCTTTTCTCAGTTCCCGATGGTCCCCTTCTGGGAGGGATCTGGTTCCCTCTAAAAGCCTCCTCCCGCCTTTCAGGATTCCGTCCCATCCCCCCCATCACCCTGGGATTTTTCTGAATATTTCCTTCCCTCACGGTGGCTACTATGATTTTAGCTTTTGCTTTAGCCTTCTCCTCATCTCTTCGTACATATACTTTCTGAGCTTCCCTCAGTAATTCGTTCAGGCCCCGATCCTGCCAGTCCTCTGGTTTCTCTTAATTTTCTTCGAATGTCTGGCCAGGCGCGCGTAACAACTGGAACTCTCAGCAATGTTTGGCCCGCGGGACTCTCTGAATCTCTTCCTGAGCACTGTCTCATGTCAGGTCGCAGCGTTTCAGGCCATTCGGTCGGGGTTTCCTCCCTTCCCTGCTGCCCATCAAATGCTTCGGTTACATTCTGCCCTCTAGGAGCGGCTTCTTTTAAACCTTTAATAATTAAATTTCAATAATCACTCATGTTCCTGCGACCCTCTACATCATTTTGATTCCAATTTGGGTGTACTATTGGCATCTTCTGGTCCCCAGGTGGGCCTTGCTGATTTTCCCTTTCCCAAATTCTCATCCCAGCTGTTCTAAACATTTGCCGTTCTTCGGGAGAAAATGTTATACTTCCTATTGACTGCATTTCCTCACAGGTATAAATGTTAGGGCCTAGGAATTGGTCTAATTTTTCTGATAGGTCTATTGGATCTTCCAGTAACCCTTTTAATTCCTTTTTAAAGTTCCTGACTTCAGTGGGAGTCAAAGGAACGTTTACAAATCCTATCCCCCCTTGTGCTCCCCCCAGGGGTACTTCCCTTAAGGGGAATAAACTAACTCCTGGGCTTTCCTGCACCGTGTCTTGGTCTTCCGATTCCTTGACTTTAACAGAAGGTTTCCGCCGTAACCTAGGAGAGTTTGGAAGTGATACTGTTTCAGTTAACCTCTGAGACCTGTCCGGCCTTCTCCTAGCACCAGGTGTCAGCTCTTTTCCAGGAGAAGGGGGGGCTGTTGGAGGGAGGCGGTAGGGAGGGGGCAAAACTTCCAGAGGATCCCACCGCTTCTCCTTTCCTTCCCTTGAGATCTCAGCTATTTGAAAGGTACTAACTCCTTTTGGCCAAATCTCCCCTTTCCAGCAGGAGGCATATTCCCTCTCCTCTGGGCTGAAGGATTCTTTAGAGTTTACACAAAGGTTTAAAGCCTGGCACATCCACCCTTCAAAGGGCCCATATCTAGGCCAATACAAATGGTCTGCTCGTAGAGGTTCCTTTGTCCATTCTATCATATAATACTGAATCATTTTAACTTTAGCCTTATTTTTAGTAGCCGGATCAATATTCCAATGAGCCAATTTTATCCCCAAAGGACTGTCTTGGGGTATATCTGCCGGCACTTTCCCGCTCCCCTTTTCCCTGGGGCTGTCTTCCGCTCACCACAGCAGTCAAGCACCCAATTTTCCCGGGGCTGTCTTTCACTCAATCTCTGACGCTTCGTCTCTTCACGGGCCAATTCCCTCGCGGGAGATTGGAACCGCGCTTAGAAAGACTCCACACTCGCTCCCCAGATCCGGACTGTCCGGTCCGAGTTCCACACACGCAGCAATCAAGCCCCAAACCCGCCCAACCAAGCAGTACTTACAGTCCTGTTTTCTGGCCTGGGTCTTCGTGCACAAGAATTATGGGCTACCGCGGGTTTTCCTGGGGAGACTTACCCCTTTTGCTTTATGAGTCCCTCCTCTCGTGGCATTATCAGCTTGGAGTCTCAACAGGCACCGCGAAGTCTTCCGAGCAGGCCGCCGAAATCGGTGGGGTGCACCTCTTGCTCGGGGTCTCGGAGCCCACTGGGACCAAGTGAATTCTCCCGGACGAGCCCCCAAATTGTAATAAATAGCCAGATCCCTTAAAGAGAAATGGCACTTACTTTATTATAGGGACAAAGTCAATAAAGCAAAAGCACAGCGCTGGGTGCATGACTCAGGTCAGAGGCACACCAGCTAACACTTCAACCATGTCTTATATACATTCAATATTGCATACGTATTCCCTCTTTTAGACAGAGTAATTGTTGATAAGGATTGATTATTATTAGTCCTTTTTCTCTTCTATGTGTGCGTTTCCTTCTGAATTGTCTTCAGGTCACCAAACTTCAGAACCCGTTTTGGCACCGATTCTGGTGCCCAGCAATAGGGGCATTGTCCTTATCGGGAGGCTGCGTCCCTCCAGTGCTGGTGTTCAGGGTTAAAGCAACCAGGTCTGTTAGCAACCGGATCGTTTTAAATCCTTGTTGGGATCTGGTGCCATGAAACCAATTAAACCTTGCAGTGGATATGGGAAGTTGGGATAAAGCAAAGATGGACCCTCCGGGCTGGGATCCTGCATGGCTTCATTAATGAGAGGAACCCAAATTAATACCAGACAAGTTGATTTTTTCATTGCTGCTGTTGGATAAAGTTTAGCTGGGAGGACTTTTTAACCTTAAAACAGGCGTCTTCAGGTCTGGGCTAAATTATGCCTCCGCAGGCTGTCATTATATCATGACAGGAGCAGGTCAAAGCTCAGCACCGGAGGCGGTTTTGTGCAGCAGCCCTAAATTTTCGGGAGGGTAGAGGCTTGGTTTGACACATCTGACTGCCATCACCTTCGCTGTAGAGCCACAGGGCCATACAACAGGGTACCGGTGGCTCTATTGTACTGGACACAAACCTCTGATTGTTTTTTTTTTTTGCTTTGTTTTTGTTCTTTTCTTTCTTCTAGTGAGCTGCTGCTGGGAGCCGTAGCTACCAACTTCACCTTCCTGCCTAAACACACGGCAAATTCCTACAGATAGGGCTGAGGAGGCCCTATGCGGATCCATTCTGCGGATGTTGTGCAGAATCCCGGCCTTTTCTGGGAGCATGCAGCGGTGGGTACCGTCTCCTCCCGGTGTCACGCACCCAGGGAAGGTACAGCCCCCTCCGAGGGGGACCCAGAGCTGCTTGTTTCCCAATGAGGAGACTAAAAGACCCGAGAGCAGGATTTGAGGGAGGGCTGGGCAGGGCAGCGTGCCACCGAGGGATGCTGCGTGACCTTCCCTCACACCCTCCAGGTCCTTGTTCCTGTCTCTGCGTCACTCCAGGCAGCGCAGCACAGGCGACAGTCACAGAGGCATTTGCCGTGTGGCACAAGGAGGCTGCGGGTGCAGCTTCGACCCCACAAAGCTCGGCTGAACCAACTTGGTCCTTTCGCCCCCTGAAAAATACTGTTGAAAGCAAAAAGCACTTGCACACAGAGCCCCTGGTGGGATCCGGGGACACCCAGCCCGCCCGAGCCTCCTCCCTCCCCAGCAGGAGCTGGGGGGGCTGTTGGGGGGGCCGCTGGGAGGGGGCGGAGCACAGGGAGCCCCAACATTCCATCCTGGAGACGCCAAAGAGTCCTTAGCAGCCGAGAGACTGAGGGGACCCACCATGGCACTGCCACCTCAGTGGCTCCCACTGTGCGGCCCCCGCGCCCCCCCGGCCCCCCAGAGCCTTCAGCCTTTTGTCCTCCCGCAAACTTTCTAGCCCCACGGCACGGACAGACCCCGACCCACAGCCCGGGGACACTGTCGGGGCCAAGAGCGCAGGAGGTGACCATGGCTCCTGTCTCTCTTCCAGGCGCAGCCACCCTGTTCCCACTGCCCGGGCAGCAGCAGCCATTCCCTGCAGCCTGGGCACACCCACTGGGGGCAGCCCCACAGGCCCCACAGGCCCCACCACCAGGTATGGCACCCTGTCCCCTCTGCCACCCTGACACCATCAGCACCCTGATGGTCATGGGGGGCGCCTCAGCGGGTGCCCCGGGGGGTGCCCACGGCCCAGCATGGCTCCCTCCCACCCACACAGGGCTGCACAGGGCTCCATGCGGTGGCTACGGCGTCGACCCACGCTTCTTCCACATTGAGTGGACGGTCAACAACGTGCCTGCGCCGGCCACCACCACCCTCGGCTACAGCGCCGCTGCTCCACCAGGCGCTGCCCTGTGGGGCTCCAGGGGCTGCGGGACCCTCCCGGCCTGGGCAGCCCCTGGCACCCCCCAGGGAATACACCCACTGCCCCACATGACGCAGCTCCCAGCCTACGGCCACCAGGGCACAGCGGTGCCCGCAGCCCCCACGCTGCTGTTCAACTCCATCCCCGGACGCCAGCACCTCAAGGGACAGCCTGAAGGCACCAACAGCTCCGGCACGGCCATACCTGCACAGACACCCCCTGCCAGCCGCATCCCCACAGGCACCTGCGTCTCCTCCAGACCCATTGCAGCCCCACACAAAGAAGCTCCTATCGACCTGGATGCCAACATTGAAGTGACCGAGGAGATGCTCCTGCAAGACGCCCTCAGGCTCTTTGGTTCCTCCCCAGACACAGTGCAGGTTGGCCAGGACCCTGACACCGGTGTCCCCACACCTGGGGAACGCGGTGGCGCCGGCAGAGAGGGGAGAGCGGTGGCCCCAGCACCCAACCTCCATCCCTGCCTCTGAAAACACCGAGGAATGCTCTTCAGTGACCAACAGCTCCAGCAGGGCCTCCCCCATGCAGACAGCCCTGGGCAGCAACATCTCCTCAGAAAGCGACACATCTTCAGAGCGTGACATCTCCCCAAAAAGCAACATCGTCTCAGCATTCAACATCTCCCCAAAGAGCAACACCTCCCCAAAGAGCGACATCTCCTTAGAGCGTGACATCTCCCCAGAGAGCAACATCTCCTTTGAGAGTGAAATTATAGGGACAAAGTCAATAAAGCAAAAGCACAGCGCTGGGTGCATGACTCAAGTCAGAGGCACACCAGCTAACACTTCAACCATGTCTTATATACATTCAATATTGCATACGTATTCCCTCTTTTAGACAGAGTAATTGTTGATAAGGATTGATTATTATTAGTCCTTTTTCTCTTCTATGTGTGTGTTTCCTTCTGAATTGTTTCTGAGGATCCATGATCTTCAGTTCCCCTTTCCCATGCAGCTGTTTCCTTCTGGTAGGATCAGCTCCCTTTTCCCGTGCATGTGTTTCCTTCTGGTAGGATCGATTATCATCAGCTCCCTTCTCTTGTGCATCTGTTTCCTTCTGTTAATCACTTGTGGAGTCTTTTGGAGAAGTTCTCTTTTGTTTCTCTCGGATGTTTTTCTCCACAGTTGCTGTTAGTTGTTATCTTTGAGGTTTCTCATGTTTCCTAATTTACTAAAGGTTAGTTATCCTTATAAGTCAAAGATTTATAGCCTTGTTATTACGGCGAAAGCCAACAACACCTTCACTATTTTTCACACCGGCTTAACATGATTCGGTCGCCGCCAATTAAGCATACTCGCCACAAGGATTCAGTTTCAGTGTCACCGGGGTTTCTGCTATATCTCTCTTGCAAATTTGTCCCTTGCAGCGGACCCCAGGGACTGGTTCGCGTGGTATGCCGTGGATTAGCACCCCGAGGTCCCGCAGTTCCTTCTGTTTTAACAATGGGTCTGGCTTCATATTCGGGAGGATTTGTGGGGAAAAAAGGAACGTCTTCTTCTGACTCGCTATCATCGGGATCACCCCAAATGTTTCCGTCCCAATCTTCAGGGGGTACTATCAGTTTCCTAATCTGTACGATGTCAGGGGGGTGGGGAGCCTGCATAAGCATCATTTCGACCTTTTCTCCCAATTTCCACCTTTTCTCCTTCTCTTCCTGCAATCGTTTTTGCAGCTGTTCATTTTTAAAAGGTATCAGTAACTCAGCTGCCTTCCTGCTCTCTATTTCCTTCACTAATTCCTGCTCTCTCCTATTCCTATTCTCCCTGTCTTGGTACGCGGCTTCTAAACAAGTGCCTAACATTTTACAGACGACTCCCTTATCTTTTCCATCCTTTGTACGGCCCCTAATGGCTCTCAAGTACTCTTCAACGACTTCCCAATTGGACCAATTATCACCAGCCCATTCCTCTGAGAATTTGGGGCTCGGGTTCACTCCATGCCTCCCTAAATAATCAGTGATAACTCCTGACATCCTGCCGACTAGGCCAGGTGTCGCGGGCCGAGCCGAGTGAATAACTTCACTTGTAAGAGAGAGTGAAATGTTTATTAACATAAAACAGTGATTTAACAAAGTTAGCAGTGAATGCGACAGTGTTTTACGAGATTCGATGCCAGGGCACACTTGATTATTTACTGCATAGAGGCCGGGGTCAGACAAGCTCTCAGGGAGACCCTCCTGTTGAGTCCCGAGGTTCAGAAAGGACCCCCTGGCTTTCTAAACTCCTTCTCAGAGAGGAGTCTGGCTGCGGCTGGATCCAGTCCTAGTCCCAGACTTGGTCAACGGTTTATGTCTAAAGGATTCTAGATGCGCAATCAATCCTTAGATCCCTTAGCTAAGATTTCAAAGTTTAGCATGCTATTAGTCACTTACCGAGAATCTGTTGCCACAAGGAATCTCTCAGACTCGAGGAGAAGAACCTTAAGTGAGCGTCCCCACTCAAGAGGAGACCCTGTCGTGCAGCCGCTGCCGTGCAGGAGAGCTCAAAGGGCTCTTGGGCTGTCCACTGTTTATGGAGTAAGAGAATTGACCTACAGTCATATTCTCATGGGAACAAGACACCCAGGTTCCCACTCCAGACAGGGTTTTGGTTATGTTGCCAGCCATCTCCCACAGTTCAAGTGCGACTCATCACAACTCCCGCTGATGGCCATGGCTTGAGCAGGAGCTGGGGGGGGATAAAAAAAGGGAAGAGCACACCGCCACATCTGCCCTTAATGCCTTCTGGCACTGGCAGGGTTTTGGCTCTGCACAGGCACGGCGAGAGGTGGGGAGGAGCTTTTCAGTGGCTCCTGCTGACTCTCGGCATGTCATTGCCAGGGGTGAGGCTGGTCTTCAGGTCACCAAACTTCAGAACCCGTTTTGGCACCGATTCTGGGTGACTGCCCAGCAATAGGGGCATTGTCCTTATCGGGAGGCTGCGTCCCTCCAGTGCTGGGGTTCAGGGTTAAAGCAACCAGGTCTGTTAGCAACCGGATCATTTTAAATCCCTGTTGGGATCCGGTGCCATGAAACCAATTAAACCTTGCAGTGGATATGGGAAGTTGGGATAAAGCAAAGATGGACCCTCCGGGCTGGGATCCTGCGTGGCTTCATTAATGAGAGGAACCCAAACTAATACCAGACAAGTTGATTTTTTCATTGCTGCTGTTGGATAAAGTTTAGCTGGGAGGACTTTTTAAACCTCAAAACAGACGTCTTCAGGTCAGGGCTAAATTATGCCTCCGCAGGCTATCATTATTTCATGACAGGAGCAGGTTAAAGCTCAGCACCGGAGGCGGTTTTGTGCAGCAGCCCTAAATTTTCGGGAGGGTAGAGGCTTGGTTTGACACATCTGACTGCCATCACCTTCGCTGTAGAGCCACAGGGCCATACAACAGGGTACCGGTGGCTCTATTGTACTGAACACAAACCTCTCCTTGGTTTTTTTTTTGCTTTGTTTTTGTTCTTTTCCTTCTTCTAGTGAGCTGCTTCTGGGAGCCGTAGCTACCAACTTCACCTTCCTGCCTAAACACACGGCAAATTCCTACAGATAGGGCTGAGGAGGCCCTTTCCCGTGGCGTCGGGTCAGGAGGAGGCGTTAGGACGATGCGTGTCGAGGAACGGGGTTGTTCAGCTGCGCTCTGAAATGAAATGAAAGTTTTACATTTTTAGAAGTTGCCTTCACGCCCCCAGCATCTGTCCCTGCCACAAGTTACACAGCAGATGGTCTCACACGATCTTGCAGCCAGAGGTGCCTCGCTAACAGAGAGCAATCTGTTTAATGAACAGGTTACAGGCCAGGAGGGATCTCTGGCCTCCAGCTCACGGCAGTTGTCCCGGCTCCCCCACGCCACACGCTGTTCACGTAGCGGGAGCGAGAGGCCTCTGTTCCTACCGGGGTGTCCTTGGTAGTGCCAAATCCTCCCCAGTGCCAGGAGGGGATGAACTAAGCCAGTCCCTGGGGTCCTGCAGAACACAAAGAGACCCAGCATCTCGTCATCGGATGTTGTGCAGAATCCCGGCCTTTTCTGGGAGCATGCAGCGGTGGGTACCGTCTCCTCCCGGTGTCACGCACCCAGGGGATGTGCAGCCCCCTCCGAGGGGGACCCAGAGCTGCTTGTTTCCCAATGAGGAGACTAAAAGACCCGAGAGCAGGATTTGAGGGAGGGCTGGGCAGGGGAGCGTGCCACCGAGGGATGCTGCGTGACCTTCCCTCGCACCCTCCAGGTCCTTGTTCCTGTCTCTGCGTCACTCCAGGCAGCGCAGCACAGGCGACAGTCACAGAGGCATTTGCCGTGTGGCACAAGGAGGCTGCGGGTGCAGCTTCGTCCCCACAAAGCTCGGCTGAACCAACTTGGTCCTTTCGCCCCCTGAAAAATACTGTTGAAAGCAAAAAGCACTTGCACACAGAGCCCCTGGTGGGATCCGGGGACACCCAGTCCCCTCGAGGCCCTTCCCTCCCCAGCAGGAGCTGGGGGGGCTGTTGGGGGGGCTGTTGGGAGGGGGCGGAGCACAGGGAGCCCCAACATTCCATCCTGGAGATGCCAAAGAGTCCTTAGCAGCGGAGAGACTGAGGGGACCCACCATGGCGCTGCCACCTCGGTGGCGCCCACTGTGCGGCCCCCGCACCCCCCCGGTGCCCCAGAGCCATCAGGCTTTTGTGCTCCCATAAACCTTCTACCCCCAAGGCAGGGACCGACCCCGACCCACAGCCTGGGGACGCTCTCGGGGCCAAGAGCGCAGGAGGTGACCATGGCTCCTGTCTCTCTTCCAGGCGCAGCCACCCTGTTCCCACTGCCCGGGCAGCAGCTGCTCTTCCCCACGGCCTGGGCACCCCTAGTGGGGGTGGCCCCACAGCCCCCACCACCAGGTATGGCACCCCTGTCCCCTCGGCCACCCTGACACCATCAGCACCCTGATGGCCATGGGGGCTGGCTCGGAGGGCGCCCCGGAGAGTGCCCCCGGCCCAGCACGGCTCCCTCTTACCCACACAGGGCTGCACAGGGCCCCATGCGGATGCTGCTGCTTCGACTGGACCGTCACCAACGCGTCTGCGCCGGCCACCACCACCCTCAGCCATGGCGCCGCTGCTCCACCAGGCGCTGCCCTGTGGGGCCCCGGGGGCTGCGGGACCCTCCCAGCCTGGGCAGCCCCTGGCACACCCCAGGGACAACACCCACTGCCCCACATGACGCAGCTCCCAGCCTACGGCCACCAGGGCACAGCAGTGCCCACAGCTCCCCCACTGCTGCTCACCTCCATCCCCAGCCACCAGCACATCAAGGGACAGCCTGCAGGCACCAAAATATCTGGCACGGCCACCCCAGTGGGGCTACCCCCTGCCAGCCTCGTCCCCATGGGCGCCTGCGTCCCCCCCAGACGTGCTGCTGCTCCCCACAAAGAAGCTGCTGGTGACCTGGATTCCAACATTGAAGTCATCGAGGACATGCTCCTCCAAGAGCCCCTCTGGCTCTTTGGTTCCTCCTTGGACGCGGTGGAGGTCTCCCAGGACCCCAACACCAGCATCACCACACCTGGGGACCCCGGTGGCACCATCAGAGAGGGGAGAGTGGTGGCCCCAGCACCCACCCAGCTGCCAACATCCATCCCTGCCTTCGAGAACACCAAGGAATGGTCTTCAGAGACCAACAGCTCCAGCAGGGCCTCCCCCGCGCAGACACCCCTGGGCAGCGACATCTCCTGGAGCACCATCAGCTCCCCAAAGAGCAACATCTCTCCCTGGAGCGACATCTCTTTCGAGAGCGACATCTTCCCAGAGCTCACCTTCTCCCCAAAGAACATCACTTACTCAGAGCAGGACATCATAGAGTATGACACCATCTCCCTAAAAAGTGACACCTCTTCGAGCAGCGACAACTCCTGGGAGAGCGATGTCCCCCACAGCCAAGCCCTCGGGGACGCGGCTGGCCACCTTGCCGTGCCCCACGAGGTGTCTCTCAAGGAGGCCCTGAGCCTCTTGGACTGTGACCACGGTGGCACCGGTGAAGCCGCCCCCCTCTGCGACGTCGACTCCCTCTCGCTGCCCGAGGAGCTGCTGATGCTCGATTGCAGCATGGAGGAGCTCCTGGAGGGTGCCCGCATCCTGGAAGAATTCCTCTATGGGACAGAGAGCAATGTCCCCAGCAGCTCCTCTGCTGTGCCCAACAGCCAAGCACTCGGGGATGCGGCTGGCCACCTTGAGAGTGATGTCCCCAGGAGCCGCTCTACTGTCCCACACAGCCAAGCCCTTGGGGGCACGGCCAGCCACCTTGCAGTGCCCCAGGAGGTGCCCGTCAACTACTTTGGCATGGAGGTGACCCAGAAGGCTGTCGTCATCCTGGAAGATATGTTCTCCAGGACAAAGTCCCAGGAGTTGTGTGGGGACACGGGGATGGAGCTTCCGCCAGCCCAGTCCACCATGGTGGAGAAGCGGGGGACAAAGCTCGGGATGAACTCCCCGACGCTTCCACCCAGGAAGCGCAGGGCTCTGGCGGACAGGCCAGGGACGGCAGGGGGGAAGAGACAGAAGAGACCCCCCCCAGCGAGGAGACGCAGATGATGGGGGGGAGAGGGGGGGTGCATTTAGGGGGTGGGGGGAGGGTTGTATTTAGGGGAGGGGGGTGGGAGGGTAGATTTAAGGGAGGGGAGTGGATCTGGGTGGGTGGTGTGTTTGAGGGGGTGGGGAGAGGGACATGTTTAGGGGAGGGGGGGTTAGAGTAGCTTCGATAGGGCCTTTTCTCTCCTGTTTTTCCATTAAAAGTTGTAGCAGGCAGTGTGTTTGGGGAGGTGGGTGTGTTTAGGGGAGGCAGGTATATTTAAAGGGGGGGTAGTGTATTTTGAGAGATGGGGGGGTGAGTTTAGGGGAGGGGGGCGCGTTTGAGGGACAGGGGGTTAGAGTAGCTTCGATAGGACCTTTTCTCTCATGTTTTTCCATTAAAATTTGTTTCTCCAGCCCCGCTCCCTGCCTGTCTGGGAGGGGAGGGAGCGTGGGGGACAGCGGGAATCGGTCCCCACCAGGTGCCACAGCCCCACACGGGACCCTGAAGGGCACCGAGCTGCCCCCAGGGCCGAGTCACCACCAGCGGGGTGGCAGTAGTGGGGGGGGACTCCCCTGTCCTCTTCCCCAGGGACAGCCAGGACAGACGGGTCCCCGCCGGACCCACGGACACGGCCCCACACAGAAAGCAGCACGGAGCCCCCGGGACAAGGACAGACCTTGGGGAGCGGGAGGGGACGGACACACACGACCACAAGGGCTGCCAGGCCTTCGGCTGGACCCCGGCCAGCGTCCCCTCCCGCGGGGACAGGGCTCGGGGCAAAACCCCCAAAGCCTCGGGACAATGATCCCCGTACTTGGCTCCGCAGCCCGGCTTTGCCTCCCTGCGCTGCCCAATCACCCCAAATCACCCCCACAACGGCCAGGGGGGAGCTGCCGGCCAGGCAGGGACCCTCCTCCCCTTCTCTGCCTGCACCTTGGGCAGCCCCGACACCAGCAGTGGGGGCGGAAATAAGGAAAGAAATAAACAAAGAAATGACGGCAGGAGCCAAAAGTGCCTGGAAACCCCAGCTCTTTATTGCCCGTTCCCCCTCCCAGCTCCACAGCCCGGGGCCAACACATTCAAGGGCGCCTTCAGGCAGTGGCCGCCCCTCTGTGGGTCCGGCGCACAGAAGGTGCGGGGGGACATCCCCGGTCCCCGTCGGGGCACCCCCGGTGTTGGGGGGAGCCACTGCGGGCCCCGGGCGGGCGCAGTCCCCTTGGCCTCGGCAGGGCCCGGCGCAGCTCCCGGCACCGCTGCTGCTCCACGTCCAGCCTCCCAACCCCCCGCCCCAAGCACCCTCCTGCACCCAAAACTCCCGTCCCCTGCAGCAGCTGCACCGCCACCGCCCGCAGCTCTCGGGGGCCGCGGGGAGCTGCTCTGCGCCAGACAAGGAGGAAAAGTGAAGAGAAAGACCAGAACCCAAACTGCAGGGCTGACCTCGAGTTAAAGCGTGTTCTTAAGGGCATTGTCCAAGGGCCTCTTGGGCACGGAGAGACTTGGGGCATCAACCACCTCTCGAGGACGCCTGTTCCAGGGTTTGACCGCCCTCTTGGTGAAAAAACGCTTCCTAATGCCCAGGCTGAACCTCCCCTGGTGCGGCTTTGAGCCATTTCCACGCATCCTGTCCCTGGATGCCCAGGAGAAGAGCTCAGCACCTCCCTCTCCACGTCCCCTCCTCAGGAAGCTGCACAGAGCCACGAGCTCGCCCTCAGCCTCCTGCTCTCCAGATGAAACCAACCCCCAGCGCTCAGACGCTCCTCAGAGGACATGCCTTCCAGCCCTGTCACCACCTTGCTTGCCCTCCTCTGCACCATCCGAGGACCTTCCCACCCTTCTCCAATGGTGGGGCCCAGCACCACACACAGTGCTCCAGGTGAAGCCGCGCCAGCGCTGAACACAGTGGGACAATCCCCTCCCTTGGCCGGCTGCTTCTACTGTCTTTGATGTCCCCCACGATGCGCTTGCCCTCTTGGTGCCAGGGGACACTGCTGGCTCCTCCTGAGCTGCTCACCACCCCCACACCCCTTTCTGCAGGGCTGCTCCCCAGACGTACCCTCCCTATTCCCACTGCTGCCACCGTTACTCCCTCCCTCCCACCTGCAGAACGCGGCACTTGGACTGCTTCAATTTCACACCGCTCAGGATTGCCCAACGCTCCAAGCCATCTAGAGCCTTCTGCAAGGCCTCTTGGCCCTCAACACACTCAACAGCACCTCCCAGTTTGGGATCACCAGCAACCTTCCTAATGGGGCACTCAGCTCCCAAAATCCAGGGGAGCAACTCTGCCCACCCTTTTTCTGACAATTTGAAACTCAACCATTTCATGATGGCTGCAGCCAAGACCTTCCCATCTCCCACGAGTCCTACTCCACTCACAACCACCATGTCTCGGAGGGCATCTTTCCTCAAAGGCCCCCCGAGCGCTGCTGACAAGAAGTTCCCATCTCCCACAAACTGCAGGAACTGCCCAGCCCTGCTCCTCACAGCACCAGGGGCTTCCCACATGCTGTCTGGGAAGATGAAATCTGCCATAAGGAGAAGGGCTCCTGACACAGAGGTGTCTCCTCATCCCCTAGAGATTCAGAGACTCATGGCCTCAGTGCCGGCATCCTGGCTGGGCGATGGGTCGCAGACCCCCACTGCACCATCGTGGCTGGACCATCAAACCTCTCCCTTGGGTACGGTGCAACCCCTCCACCCCTGCCCTGCCACCCGCCCCGCACAGACCGGCACCTCCAGTGCAGCCCCTCAGCTGTGGGACCGTCCCACCGAGCCCCACTCACCCCAAGGACACCCCAGCTCTTGGAACACACCAAGGCTCAAGCCAAAGGCACTTGCACCCGCAGCCCCCGGTAGCTGCCCGTAGGGGCTGCAGGCCCTCAGCCCCCCCGAGCCCCTTCCCTCCCCAGCAGGAGCTGGGGGGGCCGTTGGGAGGGGGCGGAGCACAGGGAGCCCCAACATTCCATCCTGGAGACGCCAAAGAGTCCTTAGCAGCCGAGAGACTGAGGGGACCCACCATGGTGCTGCCACCTTGGTGGCTCCCACTGCGCGGCCCCCGCGCCCCCCTGGCGCCCCAGAGCCTTCAGGATTTTGTGTTCCTGCAAACCTTCTACCCCCAAGGCAGGGACAGACCCCGACTCACAGCCCGGGGACGCTGTCGGGGCCAAGAGCGCAGGAGGTGACCATGGCTCCTGTCTCTCTTCCAGGCGCAGCCACCCTGTTCCCACCGCCCGGGCAGCAGCAGCCATTCCCTGGCACCCAGCCAGCCTGGGTACCCCCACTGGGGGCAGCCCCACAGGTCCCACAGGCCCCACCACCAGGTATGGCACCCTGTCCCCTCTGCCACCCTGACACCATCAGCACCCTGATGGCCATGGGGGGCGGCTCGGCGGGTGCCCTGGAGGGTGCCCCCGGCCCAGCACGGCTCCTTCCTACCCACACAGGGCTGCACAGGGCCCCATGCGGATGCTGCTGCTTCAACATGCGCTTCTTCCACATCGAGTGGACCACCACTAACAGGCCTGCGCCAGCCACCACCATCCTCGGCCACAGCGCTGCTGCTCCGCCAGGCACTGCCCTGTGGGCCCGGGGGGCTGCGGGACCCTCCCGGCCTGGGCAGCCCCTGGCACCCCCGGGGACAACACCCACTGCCCCACATGACGCAGCTCCCAGCCTACGGCCACCAGGGCACAGCGGTGCCCGCACCCCCCACGCTGCTGCTCACCTCCATCCCCAGACGCCAGCACCTCAAGGGACAGCCTGCAGGCACCAACAGCTCCGGCACGGCCACCCCCGTGGGGCTAGCCCTGCCAGGTGCGTCCCCATGGGCACCTGCGTCCCCCCTAGACCCCCTGCTGCCCCCAACAAAGAAGCTCCTGGCGACCCGGATGCCAACATTGACGTGACCAAGGAGATGCTCCTCCAAGAGCCCCTCTGGCTCTTTGGTTTGCCCTTAGACGCAGTGTAGGTTGCCCAGGACCCCGACACCAGCATCACCACGCCTGGGGACCCAGGAGGCATCATCAGAGAGGAAAGAGCGGTGGCCCCAGCACCCACCCAGCTGCCAACATCCATCCCTGCCTTCGAGAACACCAAGGAATGGTCTTCAGAGACCAACAGCTCCAGCAAGGTCTCCCCCGCGCAGACACCCCTGGGCAGCGACATCTCCTGGAGCACCATCAGCTCCCCAAAGAGCAACATCTCTCCCTGGAGTGACATCTCCTCCGAGAGCGACATCTCCCCAGAGCTCACCTTCTCCCCAAAGAACATCACTTACTCAGAGCAGGACATCATAGAGTATGACACCATCTCCCTAAAGAGTGACACCTCCTCGAGCAGCGACACCTCCTGGGAGAGCGATGTCCCCACCAGGCCCTCTGCTGTCCCCCACAGCCAAACCCTCGGGGACGCGGCTGGCCACCTTGCCGTGCCCCACGAGGTGTCTCTCAAGGAGGCCCTGAGGCTCTTGGACTCTGACCACGGTGGCGCCGGTGAAGCTGCCACAGTCTGCGACGTCGACTCCCTCTCGCTGTCCGAGGAGCTGCTGATGCTTGATTGCAGCATGGAGGAGCTCCTGGAGGGTGCCCGCATCCTGGAAGAATTCCTCTACGGGACAGAGAGCAACGTCCCCAGCACCTCTTCTGCAGTCGCCCACAGCCAAGCCCTTGGCGACGCGGCCGGCTACCTTGAGAGCAATGTCCCCAGGAGCCCCTCTGCTGTCCCCCACGGCCAAGCCCTTGGGCACTTTGGTGTGGAGGTGACCCAGAAGGCCATTTTTGTCCTAGAAGATATCTTCTCCAGGAGAAAGTCCCAGGAGCCGTGTGGGGACACGGGGATGGAGCTGCCACTGGCCGAGTCCACCATGGCAGAGAAGCGGGGGACGAAGCAGGAGATGAAGCGGGGGACGAGCTCCCCGTTGCTGCCACCCAGGAAGCGCAGAGCTCTGGTGGACAGGCCGGGGGTGGCGGGGGGGAAGAGAAGCCCCCCAGCGAGGAGACGCAGATGATGGGGGGCAGAGGGGGGGTGCATTTGGGGGGTTGGGGGAGGGTTGTATTTAGGGGGGGGGGGTGGGGGGTAGATTTAAGGGAGGGGACTGTATCTGGGGGGGTGGTGTGTTTGGGGGGGTGGGGAGAGGGACATGTTTAGGGGAGGGGGGGTTAGAGTAGCTTCGATAGGGCCTTTTCTCTCCTGTTTTTCCATTAAAAGTTGTAGCGGGCAGTGTGTTTGGGGAGGTGGGTGTGTTTAGGGGAGGCAGGTATATTTAAAGGGGGGGTAGTGTATTTTGAGAGATGGGAGGGTGAGTTTAGGGGACGGGTTAGAGTAGCTGCGATATGACCTTTTCTCCTGTGTTTTTCCATTAAAATTTGTTTCTCCAGCCCCGCTCCGTGCCTGTCTGGGAGGGGAGGGAGCGTGGGGGCAGCGGGAATCGGTCCCCACCAGGTGCCACAGCCCCACATGGGACCCCGAAGGGCACCGAGCCGGCCCCAGGGCCGAGTCACCACCAGCGGGGTGGCAGTGGCGGGGGGGGACTCCCCTGTCCCCTTCCCCAGGGACAGCCAGGACAGACGGGTCGCTGCCGGACCCACAGACACAGCCCCACGCAGAAAGCAGCACGGAGCCCCCAGGACAAGGACAGACCTTGGGGAGCGGGAGGGGATGGACACACACGACCACAAGGGCTGCCAGGCCTTCGGCTGGACCCCGGCCAGCGTCCCCTCCCGCGGGGACAGGGCTTGGGGCAAAGCCCCCAAAGCCTCGGCACAATCACCCCCGTCCGCGGCGCCGCAGCCCGGCTTTGCCTCCCTGCGCTGCCCAATCACCCCAAGTCACCCCCACAACGGCCAGGGGGGAGCTGCCGGCCAGGCAGGGACCCTCCTCCCCTTCTCTGCCTGCGCCTTGGGCAGCCCCGACACCAGCAGTGGGGGGGGAAATAAGGAAAGAAATAATCAAAGAAATGACGGCAGGGGCCAAAAGTCCCTGGAAACCCCAGCTCTTTATTCTCCGTTCCCCCTCCCAGCTCCACAGCCCGGGGACAACGCAGCCAAGGGCGCCTTCGGGCAGCCGCCGTCCCTCTGTGGGTCGACGCACAGAAGGTGCGGGGGGAGGTCCCCAGTCCCTGCCGGGGCACCCCCGGTGTCGGGGGCTGAGCCCCTGCACCAGGGAAGCCCCAGGGACGCCCCCGGGGTGGTGGTGCCGCTGCGGGCCCCGGGCGGGCGCAGTCCACTTGGCCTCAGTAGGGCCCGGCGCAGCTCCCGGCACCGCTGCTGCTCCGCGTCCGGCCTCCCAACCCCCCGCCCCGAGCACCCTCCTGCACCCAAAACTCCCGTCCCCTGCAGCAGCTGCACTGCCACCGCCCGCAGCTGTCGGGGGCCGCGGGGAGCTGCTCTGCGCCAGACAAGGAGGAAAAGGAAAGAGAAAGACCAGAACCCAAACTGCAGGGCTGACCTCGAGTTAACTGCAGGGCTGCCCAGCACCACACACAGTGCTCCAGGTGAAGCCGCGCCAGTGCTGAACACAGCGGGACAATCCCCTCCCTTGGCCGGCTGCTTCTACTGTCTTTGATGCCCCCCACGATGCGCTTGCCCTCTTGGTGCCAGGGGACACTGCTGGCTTCTCCTGAGCTGCTCACCACCCCCACACCCCTTTCTGCAGGGCTGCTCCCCAGATGCACCCTCCCTATTCCCACTGCTGCCGCCGTTACTCCCTCCCTCCCACCTGCAGAACGCGGCACTTGGACTGCTTCAATTTCACACCGCTCAGGATTGCCCAACGCTCCAAGCCATCTAGAGCCTTCTGCAAGGCCTCCTGGCCCTCAACACACTCAACAGCACCTCCCAGTTTGGGATCACCAGCAACCTTCCTAATGGGGCTTTCGGCTCCCAAAATCCAGGGGAGCAACTCTGCCCACCCTTTTTCTGACAATTTGAAACTCAACCATTTCATGATGGCTGCAGCCAAGACCTTCCCGTCTCCCACGAGCCCTTCTCCGCTCACAACCACCATGTCTCGCAGGGCATCTTTCCTCGATGGCCCCCCGAGCGCTGCTGACAAGAAGTTCCCATCTCCCACAAACTGCAGGAATTGCCCAGCCCTGCTCCTCACAGCACCAGGGGCTTCCCACATGCTGTCTGGGAAGATGAAATCTGCCAGAAGGAGACGGGCTCCTGACACAGATGTGTCTCCTCAGCCCCTAGAGATTCAGAGACTCACGGCCTCAGTGCCGGCATCCTGGCTGGGCGATGGGTCGCAGACCCCCACTGCACCATCGTGGCTGGACCATCAAACCTCTCCCTTGGGTACAGTGCGACCCCTCCACCCCTGCCCTGCCACCCACCCCGCACAGCCCGGCACCTCCAGTGCAGCCCCTCAGCCGTGGGACCGTCCCACCAAGCCCCACTCACCCCAAGGACACCCCAGCTCTGGGAACGCACCAAGGCTCCAGCCAAAGGCACTTGCACCCACAGCCCCCGGTAGCTGCCCGTAGGGGCTGCAGGCCCTCAGCCCCCCCGAGCCCCTTCCCTCCCCAGCAGGAGCTGGGGGGGCTGTTGGGGGGGCCGTTGGGAGGGGGCGGAGCACAGGGAGCCCCAACACTCCATCCTGGAGACGCCAAAGAGTCCTTAGCAGCGGAGAGACTGAGCGGACCCACCATGGCGCTGCCACCTCGGTGGCGCCCACTGCGCGGCCCCCGCACACCCCCAGCGTCCCAGAGCCTTCAGCCTTTTGTCCTCCCGCAAACTTTCTAGCCCCAAGGCAGGGACAGACACCGACCCGCAGCCCGGGGACGCTGTCGGGGCCAAGAGCGCAGGAGGTGACCATGGCTCCTGTCTCTCTTCCAGGCGCAGCCATCCTGTTCCCACCGCCCGGGCAGCAGCTGCTCTTCCCCACGGCCTGGGCACCCCCAGTGGGGGCGGCCCCACAGGCCCCACCACCAGGTATGGCACCCCTGTCCCCTCTGCCACCCCGACACCTTTTGGCACCCAAGAACCCTGGGCACCTTCAGCCTCCCCCTCCCCTCTCCATGGTCACCTTCACCATCCCACCTCCCCTGTTCCCCCCCCGGCAGTTCTGGCACGGGGGCTCAGCAAGCCCGGCTGAGTGTCCCTGCCCTCGCCTGCCCAGTGAATCCCAGTCCCTGAGAATTTCCCCAATACTTGGGGCCACCTCTCGGGGATGAGAGCACATGAGGTGACCGCCGACCATAGCTCCTGTCTCTCTTCCAGGCGCAGCCACCCTGTTCCCACTGCCCGGGCAGCAGCAGCCATTCCCTGCAGCCTGGGCACACCCAGTGGGGGCAGCCCCACAGGCCCCACAGGCCCCACCACCAGGTATGGCACCCTGTCCCCTCTGCCACCCTGACACCATCAGCACCCTGATGGTCATGGGGGGCGGCTCAGCGGGTGCCCCGGGGGGTGCCCACGGCCCAGCACGGCTCCCTCCCACCCACACAGGGCTGCACAGGGCCCCATGCGGTGGCTACGGCGTCGACCCACGCTTCTTCCACATTGAGTGGACAGTCAACAACGTGCCTGCGCCGGCCGCCACCACCACCCTCGGCTACAGCGCCGCTGCTCCACCAGGCGCTGCCCTGTGGGGCTCCAGGGGCTGCGGGACCCTCCCGGCCTGGGCAGCCCCTGGCACCCCCCAGGGAATACACCCACTGCCCCACATGACGCAGCTCCCAGCCTACGGCCACCAGGGCACAGCGGTGCCCACAGCCCCCACGCTGAGGCTCACCTCCATCCCCGGGCGCCAGCACCTCAAGGGACAGCCTGAAGGCACCAACAGCTCCGGCACGGCCATACCTGCACAGACACCCCCTGCCAGCCACATCCCCACGGGCACCTGCGTCTCCTCCAGACCCATTGCAGCCCCACAGAAAGAAGCTCCTATCGACCTGGATGCCAACATTGAAGTGACTGAGGAGATGCTCCTGCAAGATGCCCTCAGGCTCTTTGGTTCCTCCCCAGACACAGTGCAGGTTGGCCAGGACCCTGACACCGGTGTCCCCACACCTGGGGAACGCGGTGGCGCCGGCAGAGAGGGTAGAGCGGTGGCCCCAGCACCCAACCTCCATCCCTGCCTCTGAAAACACCGAGGAATGCTCTTCAGTGACCAACAGCTCCAGCAGGGCCTCCCCCATGCAGACAGCCCTGGGCAGCAACATCCCCTCAGAAAGCGACACATTTTCAGAGCATGACATCTCCCCAAAAAGCAACATCGTCTCAGCGTTCAACATCTCCCCAAAGAGCAACACCTCCCCAAAGAGCGACATCTCCTTAGAGCGTGACATCTCCCCAGAGAGCAACATCTCCTTTGAGAGTGAAATCTCCTCAGGGCGCAACCTCTCTCCAAAGAGTGACATCTCCTTGCGGCACAACATCTCCCCAGAGCGCAACATCTCCTCCGAGAGTGACATCTCCCCAGAGCGCAGTTTATCCCCAAAGAGCGACATCTCTGCGTTCAACAACTCCCCAAAGAACAACACCTCCCAAAAGAGCAACATCTCCTTTGAGAGTGACATCTCAGGGCACAACATCTCTCCAAAGAGTGACACCTCCTTGGGGTGCCACATCTCTGCAGAGCGCAACATCTCCTCCAAGAGCGACACCTCCCCAGAGCACAATTTCTCCCCAAAAAGCGACATCTCCTCAGAAAACAACAGCTCAGACCGCAACATCATCTCCCGAAAGAGTGACACCTTCTGGAGCAGCGACAACCCCTGCGAGAGTGACATCTCCTGGGAAAAAGATGTCCCCAGCAACGCCTCTGCTGTCCCCCACAGCCAAGCCCTCGGGGACAAGGACGGCCACCTTGCAGTGCCCCAGAAGGTGCCTTTCGAGTACTACAGCGTGGAGGAGACCCTGGAGGCCATCCGCATCCTAGAAGAATCCCTCTATGGGACGGAGTCCCAGGAGCCGTGCGGGGACGTGGGGATGGAGCTACCGCCGGCCCAGCCCACCGTGGCGGAGAAGCGGGGAACAAAGCGGGGGCCGAGCCCCCCATCGCCACGACCCAGCAAGCGCAGGGCTCTGGCAGGCTGCCCAGGGGTGGCAGGGGGGAAGAGACCCCCCCAAGTGAGGATACAGAGATGATGGGGGGCAGAGGGGGGGGTGCAGTTGGGATGTGGGGGAGGGTTGTATTTAGGGGAGGGGGGCAGATTTAAGGGAGGGGATTGTATCTGGGGGGGTGGTGTGTTTGGGGGAGGGTGGTGCATTTGGAGGTAGGGTAATGCATTTTGAGAGATGGGGGGGATGTGTTTAGGGGTGGGGGGCTTAGAGTAGCTTCGATAGGGCCTTTTCTCTCCTGTTTTTCCATTACAAGTTGTAGCGGGCAGTGTACCTGGGGGGCACGGGGAGGGATGTGTTTAGAGGACCAGCGTGTATTTGGGGGGGTGGGGGGAGGGATCTGTTTAGGGGAGGGGGCTTAGAGTGGCTTTGTTAGGACATTTTCTCTTGTGTTCTCCATTAAAAGTTCTTCTCCAGCCCGCTCTGTGCCTGTCTGGGAGGGGACAGAGCACGGGGGGGGTCAGCGGGAATGGGCCCCCACCAGGTGCCACAGCCCCGCTGAAAGGGTATTTTCATTCATACCTGTCCCTTGTTTAACTTGGACGTTCAAGCAGCTCAACATTTTCTGAAATTACTTCTCCCTGTATACATATCACACTCTCCTGCAATCAGCCTTTCCTTTTGTCCTGACTTGGCCTTTCCCAGCGAGTTCTTGGCTAGTGTTTTCTTCAAAGCTGCTTTAGTGCTGCTGAAGGATGTTGAAGCGACAGCTCTGGCCATCCAAGCACTGTACTCGCCCATGAAAGCCTTCCAGCTCAGGCAGCCGCAACGCAGGATTCACAGCTCCTCGCTCCCCTGGACACGCTTCCAACCTCCGTATGACCCGATTCTATGACTATGGAGCTGGAGAGGCTGCAACCAGGGTCCCAAACACATGGGGAAGATGGGGCAGCTAGAGGGGAGGAAGCAGAGGTCAGCGAGTGCAATCTCACACCAAGCACCCCACACTTGTCACATCACTCTGTCTTTCAGTCTCAACTCCCACCCACACACCAAACACAAGGACAGCTTTGCACTCCGGCCACTCTCACGAGCACCAGCCCTTGCTCGCTGCATTAGCAGCACAGCCTCCTTCATACACCCACCAGGAACGTGTGGCAGCACCAAACATCTGCAGTGAGCTTTGTGCTGGCTACAGCCATGCCAGAGAACGACCCCAGCCCCAGAGGGAAGGTGACTTTGTCCCATGGCTCCTCCATCCATCCTGCAGCCTGCCCACAGCAGAAGAAGGCACAACGGCTCACCAAAGGAGGAGCAAAAAACAGTTCCTCCCATGGGCCACCAGCAGCCGAAACACAAAGCCTCTCACACCTCTGCTGGGCTGAGCTTGAAAATCCTTCCAAAGGGTAACGTGGAAAACCCTGTTGCCGGAGCAGCACCAACAGAATTCTGCCCACGGGACAGCTTCAAGCACATTTACACCTCTGCAATGGGAGACGGCTGAGCCCTGAGCAACCAGGCCTTGCATTTACTGCTTCAAAAAACCCCACATTAAAAAAGCCCACACCAAGCCCCTGCATCTCTGCAGAGAGCTCCACCTTCTCCAGCTGACAGCCAGCAGGAGGCAGAGAGCCAAAGCCCCAAAGCACAGAACCCCTCAGAGTCACCAGATGGGGGCCTCTAGGGGGGTTGCTCTGTCCCTCGAGCCAGGATGAGCCCTGCTCCCCCGGCACAGCAGCTGCTGCTCATCCCGAACGCCTCACAGGTCAGCACCCAGGAGGTGCCCCAAAACACAGGCCCTCAGGAGCCACAACACGA
>NW_026529732.1:0-55013 GCF_028500815.1 Rissa tridactyla | reverse complement strand
GACCCATCTCCAGCCGTATGGCCATTTTTGTGCATGGCGCAGCGCCAAGTGGGAAATGGTGGTATCGAGGCTGAAGGCAGCAGGAAAGCCCGCAGCCCCCAGGTCTGTGGGGCTACGCAAGCGGTTCCCAAAGAGCTTTAGAACAAGGCATAGTTTCCCTGCTGGCTCTTTGGGCATGGGACCCATCTCCACCCATAGGCCATTTTTGTGCCTGATAGGGCGCCAAGTGGGAAAGGGTGGCTTTGAGGCTGAAGACAGCAGGAAAGCCTGCAGCCCCCAGGTCTGTGGGGCTACGCAAGCGGTTCCCAAAGAGCTTTAGAACAAGGCATAGTTTTCCCTGCTGGCTCTTTGGGCGGGGGACCCATCTCCAGCCGTATGGCTATTTTTGTGCCTGACGCGGTGCGTAGTGGCATAGGGTGGTTTTGAGGCTGAAGGCAGCAGGAAAGCCCGCAGCCCCCACGTCTGTGGGGCTACGCAAGCGGTTCCCAAAGAGCTTTAGAACAAGGCATAGTTTTCCCTGCTGGCTCTTTGGGCGGGGGACCCATCTCCAGCCATATGGCCATTTTTGTGCCTGGCGAAGCCCCAAGTGCGAAAGGGTGGCTTTGAGGCTGAAGGCAGCAGGAAAGCCCGCAGCCCCCAGGTCTGTGGGGCTACGCAAGCGGTTCCCAAAGAGCTTTAGAACAAGGCATAGTTTTCCCTACTGGCTCTTTTGGCAGGGGACCCATCTCCAGCCGTATGGCCATTTTTGAACCTGGAGCAGTGCCAAGTGGGAAAGGGTGGTGTCGTGGCTGAAGGCAGCAGGAAAGCCGCAGCCCCCAGGTCTGTGGGGGCTACGCAAGCAGTTCCGAAAGAGGTTTAGAACCAAGGCATAGTTTTCCCTGCTGGCTCTTTGGGCGGGGGGACCCATCTCCAGCCATAGGCCATTTTTGTGCCTGGCCCGGCGCCCAGTGGGAAAGGGTGGCTTTGAGGCTTGAAGGCAGCAGGAAAGCCCGCAGCCCCCACGTCTGTGGGGCTACGCAAGCGGTTCCCAAAGAGCTTTAGAACAAGGCATAATTTTCCCTGCTGGCTCTTTGGTCGGGGGACCCATCTCCAGCCATATGGCCATTTTTGTGCCTGGCGCAGCGCCAAGTGGGAAAGGGTGGTTTTGAGGCTGAAGGCAGCAGCAAAGCCCGCAGCCCCCAGGTCTGTGGGGCTACGCAAGCGGTTCCCAAAGAGCTTTAGAACAAGGCATAATTTTCCCTGCTGGCTCTTTGGGCGGGGGACCCATCTCCAGCCGTATGGCCATTTTTGTGCCTGGCCGGGGGCCAAGTGGGAAAGGGTGGTTTTGAGGCTGAAGGCAGCAGGAAAGCCCGCAGCCCCCACGTGTGTGGGGCTACGCAAGCGGTTCCCAAAGAGCTTTAGAACAAGGCATAGTTTTCCCTGCTGGCTCTTTGGGCATGGGACCCATCTCCAGCCATAGGCCATTTTTGTGCTTGATAGGGCGCCAAGTGGGAAAGGGTGGTGTCGAGGCTGAAGGCAGCAGGAAAGCCCGCAGCCCCCAGGTCTGTGCGGCTACGCAAGCGGTTCCCAAAGAGCTTTAGAACAAGGCATAATTTTCCCTGCTGGCTCTTTGGGCGGGGGACCCATCTCCAGCCGTATGGCCATTTTTGTGCCTGGCCGGGGGCCAAGTGGGAAAGGGTGGTTTTGAGGCTGAAGGCAGCAGGAAAGCCCGCAGCCCCCACGTGTGTGGGGCTACGCAAGCGGTTCCCAAAGAGCTTTAGAACAAGGCATAGTTTTCCCTGCTGGCTCTTTGGGCATGGGACCCATCTCCAGCCATAGGCCATTTTTGTGCTTGATAGGGCGCCAAGTGGGAAAGGGTGGTTTTGAGGCTGAAGGCAGCAGGAAAGCCCGCAGCCCCCAGGTCTGTGGGGCTACGCAAGCGGTTCCCAAAGAGCTTTAGAACAAGGCATAATTTTCCCTGCTGGCTTTTTGGGCGGGGGACCCATCTCCAGCCGTACGGCCATTTTTGTGGCTGGCGCGGCGCCAAGAGGGAAAGGGTGGTGTCGAGGCTAAAGGCAGCAGGAAAGCCCGCAGCCCCCAGGTCTGTGGAGCTACGCAAGCAGTTCCCAAAGAGCTTTAGAACAAGGCATAGTTTTCCCTGCTGGCTCTTTGGGCAGGGGACCCATCTCCAGCCGTATGGCCATTTTTGTGCATGGCGCAGTGCCAAGTGGGAAAGGGTGGCTTTGAGGCTGAAGGCAGCAGGAAAGCCCGCAGCCCCCAGGTCTGTGGGGCTACGCAAGCGGTTCCCAAAGACCTTTAGAACAAGGCATAGTTTTCCCTGCTGGCTCTTTGGGCATGGGACCCATCTCCACCCATAGGCCATTTTTGTGCCTGATAGGGCGCCAAGTGAGAAAGGGTGGCTTTGAGGCTAAAGACAGCAGGAAAGCCTGCAGCCCCCAGGTCTGTGGGGCTACGCAAGCGGTTCCAAAGAGCTTTAGAACAAGGCATAGTTTTCCCTGCTGGCTCTTTGGGTGGGGGACCCATCTCCAGCCGTATGGCTATTTTTGTGCCTGACGCGGTGCGTAGTGGCATAGGGTGGCTTTGAGGCTGAAGGCAGCAGTAAAGCCCGCAGCCCCCCACGTCTGTGGGGCCAAGCAAGCGGTTCCCAAAGAGCTTTAGAACAAGCATAGTTTTCCCTGCTGGCTCTTTGGGCGGGGGACCCATCTCCAGCCGTATGGCCATTTTTGTGCCTGGCGCGGTGCGTAGTGGGAAAGGGTGGTTTTGACGCTGAAGGCAGCAGGAAAGCCCGCAGCCCCCAGGTCTGTGGGGCTACGCAAAGCGGTTCACCAAAGAGCTTTAGAACAAGGCATAGTTTTCCCTGCTGGCTCTTTGGGCAGGGGACCCATCTCCAGCCGTATGGCCATTTTTGTCCCTGGCCCGGCGCCAAGTGGGAAAGGGTGGTGTTGAGGCTGAAGGCAGCAGCAAAGACTGCAGCCCCCAGGTCTGTGGGGCCAAGCAAGCGGTTCCCAAAGAGCTTTAGAACAAGGCATAGTTTTCCCTGCTGGCTCTTTGGGCGGGGGACCCATCTCCAGCCGTATGGCCATTTTTGTGCCTGGCGCGGCGCCAAGTGGGTAAGGTGGTGTCGAGGCTGAAGGCAGCAGGAAAGCCCGCAGCCCCCACGTCTGTGGGGCCAAGCAAGCGGTTCCAAAGAGCTTTAGAACAAGGCATAGTTTTCCCCTGCTGGCTCTTTGGGCGGGGGACCCATCTCCAGCCGTATGGCCATTTTTTGTGCCTGGCGCGGTGCGTAGTGGGAAAGGGTGGTTTTGACGCTGAAGGCAGCAGGAAAGCCCGCAGCCCCCAGGTCTGTGGGGCTACGCAAGCGGTTCCCAAAGAGCTTTAGAACAAGGCATAGTTTTCCCTGCTGGCTCTTTGGGCGGGGGACCCATCTCCAGCCGTATGGCCATTTTTGTGCCTGGCGCGGCGCCAAGTGGGTAAGGGTGGTGTCGAGGCTGAAGGCAGCAGCAAAGCCTGCAGCCCCCAGGTCTGTGGGGCCAAGCAAGCGGTTCCCAAAGAGCTTTAGAAGAAGGCATAGTTTTCCCTGCTGGCTCTTTGGGCATGTGACCCATCTCCAGCCGTATGGCCATTTTTGTCCCTGGCCCGGCGCCAAATGGAAAGGGTGGCTTTGAGGCTGAAGGCAGCAGGAAAGCCCGCAGCCCCCAGGTCTGTGGGGCTACGCAAGCGGTTCCCAAAGAGCTTTAGAACAAGGCATAGTTTTCCCTGCTGGCTCTTTGGGCGGGGGACCCATCTCCAGCCATATGGCCATTTTTGTGCCTGGCGAAGCCCCAAGTGCGAAAGGGTGGCTTTGAGGCTGAAGGCAGCAGGAAAGCCCGCAGCCCCCAGGTCTGTGGGGCTACGCAAGCGGTTCCCAAGAGCTTTAGAACAAGGCATAGTTTTCCTGCTGGCTCTTTTGGCAGGGGACCCATCTCCAGCCGTATGGCCATTTTTGAACCTGGAGCAGTGCCAAGTGGGAAAGGGTGGTGTCCGTGGCTGAAGGCAGCAGGAAAGCCCGCAGCCCCCAGGTCTGTGGGGGCTACGCAAGCAGTTCCCAAAGAGCTTTAGAACAAGGCATAGTTTTCCCTGCTGGCTCTTTGGGCGGGGGACCCATCTCCAGCCATAGGCCATTTTTGTGCCTGGCCCGGCGCCCAGTGGGAAAGGGTGGCTTTGAGGCTTGAAGGCAGCAGGAAAGCCCGCAGCCCCCACGTCTGTGGGGCTACGCAAGCGGTTCCCAAAGAGCTTTAGAACAAGGCATAATTTTCCCTGCTGGCTCTTTGGTCGGGGGACCCATCTCCAGCCATATGGCCATTTTTGTGCCTGGCGCAGCGCCAAGTGGGAAAGGGTGGTTTTGAGGCTGAAGGCAGCAGCAAAGCCTGCAGCCCCCAGGTCTGTGGGGCTACGCAAGCGGTTCCCAAAGAGCTTTAGAACAAGGCATAATTTTCCCTGCTGGCTCTTTGGGCGGGGGACCCATCTCCAGCCGTATGGCCATTTTTGTGCCTGGCCGGGGGCCAAGTGGGAAAGGGTGGTTTTGAGGCTGAAGGCAGCAGGAAAGCCCGCAGCCCCCACGTGTGTGGGGCTACGCAAGCGGTTCCCAAAGAGCTTTAGAACAAGGCATAGTTTTCCCTGCTGGCTCTTTGGGCATGGGACCCATCTCCAGCCATAGGCCATTTTTGTGCTTGATAGGGCGCCAAGTGGGAAAGGGTGGTGTCGAGGCTAAAGGCAGCAGGAAAGCCCGCAGCCCCCAGGTCTGTGCGGCTACGCAAGCGGTTCCCAAAGAGCTTTAGAACAAGGCATAATTTTCCCTGCTGGCTCTTTGGGCGGGGGACCCATCTCCAGCCGTATGGCCATTTTTGTGCCTGGCCGGGGGCCAAGTGGGAAAGGGTGGTGTCGAGGCTAAAGGCAGCAGGAAAGCCCGCAGCCCCCAGGTCTGTGGAGCTACGCAAGCAGTTCCCAAAGAGCTTTAGAACAAGGCATAGTTTTCCCTGCTGGCTCTTTGGGCGGGGGACCCATCTCCAGCCGTATGGCCATTTTTGTGCATGGCGCAGCGCCAAGTGGGAAAGGGTGGCTTTGAGGCTGAAGGCAGCAGGAAAGCCCGCAGCCCCCACGTCTGTGGGGCCAAGCAAGCGGTTCCCAAAGACCTTTAGAACAAGGCATAGTTTTCCCTGCTGGCTCTTTGGGCATGGGACCCATCTCCACCCATAGGCCATTTTTGTGCCTGATAGGGCGCCAAGTGAGAAAGGGTGGCTTTGAGGCTAAAGACAGCAGGAAAGCCTGCAGCCCCCAGGTCTGTGGGGCTACGCAAGCGGTTCCCAAAGAGCTTTAGAACAAGGCATAGTTTTCCCTGCTGGCTCTTTGGGTGGGGGACCCATCTCCAGCCGTATGGCTATTTTTGTGCCTGACGCGGTGCGTAGTGGCATAGGGTGGTTTTGAGGCTGAAGGCAGCAGGAAAGCCCGCAGCCCCCACGTCTGTGGGGCCAAGCAAGCGGTTCCCAAAGAGCTTTAGAACAAGGCATAGTTTTCCCTGCTGGCTCTTTGGGCGGGGGACCCATCTCCAGCCGTATGGCCATTTTTGTGCCTGGCGCGGTGCGTAGTGGGAAAGGGTGGTTTTGACGCTGAAGGCAGCAGGAAAGCCCGCAGCCCCCAGGTCTGTGGGGCCAAGCAAGCGGTTCCCAAAGAGCTTTAGAACAAGGCATAGTTTTCCCTGCTGGCTCTTTGGGCGGGGGACCCATCTCCAGCCGTATGGCCATTTTTGTGCCTGGCGCGGCGCCAAGTGGGTAAGGGTGGTGTCGAGGCTGAAGGCAGCAGCAAAGCCTGCAGCCCCCAGGTCTGTGGGGCCAAGCAAGCGGTTCCCAAAGAGCTTTAGAACAAGGCATAGTTTTCCCTGCTGGCTCTTTGGGCATGGGACCCATCTCCAGCCGTATGGCCATTTTTGTCCCTGGCCCGGCGCCAAGTGGGAAAGGGTGGCTTTGAGGCTGAAGGCAGCAGGAAAGCCCGCAGCCCCCAGGTCTGTGGGGCTACGCAAGCGGTTCCCAAAGAGCTTTAGAACAAGGCATAGTTTTCCCTGCTGGCTCTTTGGGTGGGGGACCCATCTCCAGCCGTATGGCCATTTTTGTGCCTGATAGGGCGCCAAGTGGGAAAGGGTGGTGTCGAGGCTGAAGACAGCAGGAAAGCCCGCAGCCCCCACGTCTGTGGGGCCAAGCAAGCGGTTCCCAAAGAGCTTTAGAACAAGGCATAGTTTTCCCTGCTGGCTCTTTGGGCATGGGACCCATCTCCAGCCATAGGCCATTTTTGTGCCTGATAGGGCGCCAAGTGGGAAAGGGTGGCTTTGAGGCTGAAGACAGCAGGAAAGCCTGCAGCTCCCAGGTCTGTGGGGCTATGCAAGCGGTTCCCAAAGAGCTTTAGAACAAGGCATAGTTTTCCCTGCTGGCTCTTTGGGCGGGGGACCCATCTCCAGCCGTATGGCCATTTTTGTGCCTGGCGCGGCGCCAAGTGGGAAAGGGTGGTGTCGAGGCTGAAGGCAGCAGGAAAGCCCGCAGCCCCCAGGTCTGTGGGGCTACGCAAGCGGTTCCCAAAGAGCTTTAGAACAAGGCATAGTTTTCCCTGCTGGCTCTTTGGGTGGGGGACCCATCTCCAGACGTATGGCTATTTTTGTGCCTGGCGCGGTGCGTAGTGGCATAGGGTGGTTTTGAGGCTGAAGGCAGCAGGAAAGCCCGCAGCCCCCACGTCTGTGGGGCCAAGCAAGCGGTTCCCAAAGAGCTTTAGAACAAGGCATAGTTTTCCCTGCTGGCTCTCTGGGCGGGGGACCCATCTCCAGCCATATGGCCATTTTTGAGCCTGGAGCAGTGCCAAGTGGGAAAGGGTGGTTTTGAGGCTGAAGGCAGCAGGAAAGCCCGCAGCCCCCACGTCTGTGGGGCCAAGCAAGCGGTTCCCAAAGAGCTTTAGAACAAGGCATAGTTTTCCCTGCTGGCTCTTTGGGCATGGGACCCATCTCCAGCCATAGGCCATTTTTGTGCCTGGCGCGGCGCCAAGTGGGAAAGGGTGGCTTTGAGGCTGAAGACAGCAGGAAAGCCCGCAGCCCCCAGGTCTGTGGGGCTACGCAAGCGGTTCCCAAAGAGCTTTAGAACAAGGCATAGTTTTCCCTGCTGGCTCTTTGGGCGGGGGACCCATCTCCAGCCGTATGGCCATTTTTGAGCCTGGCGCAGCGCCAAGTGGGAAAGGGTGGTGTCGAGCCTGAAGGCAGCAGGAAAGCCCGCAGCCCCCAGGTCTGTGGGGCTACGCAAGCGGTTCCCAAAGAGCTTTAGAACAAGGCATAGTTTTCCCTGCTCGCTCTTTGGGCGGGGGACCCATCTCCAGCCGTATGGCCATTTTTGTGCCTGGCGAAGCCCCAAGAGGGAAAGGGTGGCTTTGAATCTGAAGGCAGCAGGAAAGCCCGCAGCCCCCAGGTCTGTGGGGCTATGCAAGCGGTTCCCAAAGAGCTTTAGAACAAGGCATAGTTTTCCCTGCTGGCTCTTTTGGCAGGGGACCCATCTCCAGCCGTATGGCCATTTTTGTGCCTGGCGCGGTGCGTAGTGGGAAAGGGTGGTGTTGAGGCTGAAGGCAGCAGCAAAGTCTGCAGTCCCCAAGTTTGTGGGGCCAAGCAAGCGGTTCCCAAAGAGCTTTAGAACAAGGCATAGTTTTCCCTGCTGGCTCTTTGGGCATGGGACCCATCTCCAGCCGTATGGCCATTTTTGTGCCTGGCGCGGCGCCAAGTGGGAAAGGGTGGTGTCGAGGCTGAAGGCAGCAGGAAAGCCCGCAGCCCCCAGGTCTGTGGGGCTACGCAAGCGGTTCCAAAAGAGCTTTAGAACAAGGCATAGTTTTCCCTGCTGGCTCTTTGGGCGGGGGACCCATCTCCAGCCGTATGGCCATTTTTGTGCCTGGCGCGGCGCCAAGTGGGAAAGGGTGGTGTCGAGGCTGAAGGCAGCAGGAAAGCCCGCAGCCCCCACGTCTGTGGGGCCAAGCAAGCGGTTCCCAAAGAGCTTTAGAACAAGGCATAATTTTCCCTGCTGGCTCTTTGGGCCTGGGACCCATCTCCAGCCATAGGCCATTTTTGTGCTTGATAGGGCGCCAAGTGGGAAAGGGTGGCTTTGAGGCTGAAGGCAGCAGGAAAGCCTGCAGCCCCCAGGTCTGTGGGGCTATGCAAGCAGTTCCCAAAGAGCTTTAGAACAAGGCATAGTTTTCCCTGCTGGCTCTTTGTTCGGGGGACCCATCTCCAGCCATAGGCCATTTTTGTGCCTGGCCCGGCGCCCAGTGGGAAAGGGTCGCTTTGAGGCTTGAAGGCAGCAGGAAAGCCCGCAGCCCCCAGGTCTGTGGGGCTACGCAAGCGGTTCCCAAAGAGCTTTAGAACAAGGCATAGTTTTCCCTGCTGGCTCTTTGGGCATGGGACCCATCTCCACCCATAGGCCATTTTTGAGCCTGGCGCGGCGCCAAGTGGGAAAGGGTTGTGTCGAGGCTAAAGGCAGCAGGAAAGCCCGCAGCCCCCAGGTCTGTGGGGCTACGCAAGCGGTTCCCAAAGAGCTTTAGAACAAGGCATAGTTTTCCCTGCTGGCTCTTTGGGCGGGGGACCCATCTCCAGCCGTATGGCCATTTTTGTGCCTGGCGCAGCGCCAAGTGGGAAAGGGTGGTTTTGAGGCTGAAGGCAGCAGCAAAGCCCGCAGCCCCCAGGTCTGTGGGGCTACGCAAGCGGTTCCCAAAGAGCTTTAGAACAAGGCATAGTTTTCCCTGCTGGCTCTTTGGGCGGGGGACCCATCTCCAGCCGTATGGCCATTTTTGTGCCTGGCCGGGGGCCAAGTGGGAAAGGGTGGTTTTGAGGCTGAAGGCAGCAGGAAAGCCCGCAGCCCCCAGGTGTGTGGGGCTACGCAAGCGGTTCCCAAAGAGCTTTAGAACAAGGCATAGTTTTCCCTGCTGGCTCTTTGGGCATGGGACCCATCTCCAGCCATAGGCCATTTTTGTGCTTGATAGGGCGCCAAGTGGGAAAGGGTTGCTTTGAGGCTGAAGACAGCAGGAAAGCCCGCAGCCCCCAGGTCTGTGGGGCTACGCAAGCGGTTCCCAAAGAGCTTTAGAACAAGGCATAGTTTTCGCTGCTGGCTCTCTGGGCGGGGGACCCATCTCCAGCCGTATGGCCATTTTTGAGCCTGGCGCGGCGCCAGGTGGGAAAGGGTGGCTTTGAGGCTGAAGGCAGGAGCAAAGCCTGCAGCCCCCAGGTCTGTGGTGCTACGCAAGCGGTTCCCAAAGAGCTTTAGAACAAGCCATAGTTTTCCCTGCTGGCTCTTAGGGCATGGGACCCATCTCCAGCCATAGGCCATTTTTGTGCCTGGCGCGAAGCCAAGTGGGAAAGGGTGCTGTCGAGGCTGAAGGCAGCAGGAAAGCCCGCAGCCCCAAGGTCTGTGGGGCTACGCAAGCGGTTCCCAAAGAGCTTTAGAACAAGGCATAGTTTTCCCTGCTGGCTCTTTGGGCGGGGCACCCATCTCCAGTCGTATGGCTATTTTTATGCCTGGCGTGTTGCGTAGTGGGAAAGGGTGGTTTTGAGGCTGAAGGCAGCAGGAAAGCCTGCAGCCCCCAGGTCTGTGGGGCTACGCAAGCGGTTCCCAAAGAGCTTTAGAACAAGGCATAGTTTTCCCTACTGGCTCTTTGGGCGGGGGACCCATCTCCAGCCGTATGGCCATTTTTGTGCCTGATGCGGCGCAAAGTGGGAAAGGGTGGCTTTGAGGCTGAAGGCAGGAGGAAAGCCCGCAGCCCCCAGGTCTGTGCGGCTACGCAAGCGGTTCCCAAAGAGCTTTAGAACAAGGCATAGTTTTCCCTGCTGGCTCTTTGGGCGGGGGACCCATCTCCAGCCGTACGGCCATTTTTGTGCCTGGCGCGGAGCCAAGAGGGAAAGGGTGGTGTCGAGGCTAAAGGCAGCAGGAAAGCCCGCAGCCCCCAGGTCTGTGGGGCTACGCAAGCGGTTCCCAAAGAGCTTTAGAACAAGGCATAGTTTTCCCTGCTGGCTCTTTGGGTGGGGGACCCATCTCCAGCCGTATGGCTATTTTTGTGCCTGACGCGGTGCGTAGTGGCATAGGGTGGTTTTGAGGCTGAAGGCAGCAGGAAAGCCCGCAGCCCCCACGTCTGTGGGGCCAAGCAAGCGGTTCCCAAAGAGCTTTAGAACAAGGCATAGTTTTCCCTGCTGGCTCTTTGGGCGGGGGACCCATCTCCAGCCGTATGGCCATTTTTGTGCCTGGCGCGGTGCGTAGTGGGAAAGGGTGGTTTTGACGCTGAAGGCAGCAGGAAAGCCCGCAGCCCCCACGTCTGTGGGGCTACGCAAGCGGTTCACCAAAGAGCTTTAGAACAAGGCATAGTTTTCCCTGCTGGCTCTTTGGGCAGGGGACCCATCTCCAGCCGTATGGCCATTTTTGTCCCTGGCCCGGCGCCAAGTGGGAAAGGGTGGTGTTGAGGCTGAAGGCAGCAGCAAAGACTGCAGCCCCCAGGTCTGTGGGGCCAAGCAAGCGGTTCCCAAAGAGCTTTAGAACAAGGCATAGTTTTCCCTGCTGGCTCTTTGGGCGGGGGACCCATCTCCAGCCGTATGGCCATTTTTGTGCCTGGCGCGGCGCCAAGTGGGAAAGGGTGGCTTTGAGGCTGAAGGCAGCAGCAAAGCCCGCAGCCCCCAGGTCTGTGGGGCTACGCAAGCGGTTCCCAAAGAGCTTTAGAACAAGGCATAGTTTTCCCTGCTGGCTCTTTGGGCATGGGACCCATCTCCAGCCATATGGCCATTTTTGTGCTTGATAGGGCGCCAAGTGGGAAAGGGTGGTGTCGAGGCTAAAGGCAGCAGGAAAGCCCGCAGCCCCCAGGTCTGTGGGGCCAAGCAAGCGGTTCCCAAAGAGCTTTAGAACAAGGCATAGTTTTCCCTGCTGGCTCTCTGGGCGGGGGACCCATCTCCAGCCATATGGCCATTTTTGAGCCTGGAGCAGTGCCAAGTGGGAAAGGGTGGTTTTGAGGCTGAAGGCAGCAGGAAAGCCCGCAGCCCCCACGTCTGTGGGGCCAAGCAAGCGGTTCCCAAAGAGCTTTAGAACAAGGCATAGTTTTCCCTGCTGGCTCTTTGGGCATGGGACCCATCTCCAGCCATAGGCCATTTTTGTGCCTGGCGCGGCGCCAAGTGGGAAAGGGTGGCTTTGAGGCTGAAGACAGCAGGAAAGCCCGCAGCCCCCAGGTCTGTGGGGCTACGCAAGCGGTTCCCAAAGAGCTTTAGAACAAGGCATAGTTTTCCCTGCTGGCTCTTTGGGCGGGGGACCCATCTCCAGCCGTATGGCCATTTTTGAGCCTGGCGCAGCGCCAAGTGGGAAAGGGTGGTGTCGAGCCTGAAGGCAGCAGGAAAGCCCGCAGCCCCCAGGTCTGTGGGGCTACGCAAGCGGTTCCCAAAGAGCTTTAGAACAAGGCATAGTTTTCCCTGCTCGCTCTTTGGGCGGGGGACCCATCTCCAGCCGTATGGCCATTTTTGTGCCTGGCGAAGCCCCAAGAGGGAAAGGGTGGCTTTGAATCTGAAGGCAGCAGGAAAGCCCGCAGCCCCCAGGTCTGTGGGGCTATGCAAGCGGTTCCCAAAGAGCTTTAGAACAAGGCATAGTTTTCCCTGCTGGCTCTTTTGGCAGGGGACCCATCTCCAGCCGTATGGCCATTTTTGTGCCTGGCGCGGTGCGTAGTGGGAAAGGGTGGTGTTGAGGCTGAAGGCAGCAGCAAAGACTGCAGTCCCCAAGTTTGTGGGGCCAAGCAAGCGGTTCCCAAAGAGCTTTAGAACAAGGCATAGTTTTCCCTGCTGGCTCTTTGGGCATGGGACCCATCTCCAGCCGTATGGCCATTTTTGTGCCTGGCGCGGCGCCAAGTGGGAAAGGGTGGTGTCGAGGCTGAAGGCAGCAGGAAAGCCCGCAGCCCCCAGGTCTGTGGGGCTACGCAAGCGGTTCCAAAAGAGCTTTAGAACAAGGCATAGTTTTCCCTGCTGGCTCTTTGGGCGGGGGACCCATCTCCAGCCGTATGGCCATTTTTGTGCCTGGCGCGGCGCCAAGTGGGAAAGGGTGGTGTCGAGGCTGAAGGCAGCAGGAAAGCCCGCAGCCCCCACGTCTGTGGGGCCAAGCAAGCGGTTCCCAAAGAGCTTTAGAACAAGGCATAATTTTCCCTGCTGGCTCTTTGGGCCTGGGACCCATCTCCAGCCATAGGCCATTTTTGTGCTTGATAGGGCGCCAAGTGGGAAAGGGTGGCTTTGAGGCTGAAGGCAGCAGGAAAGCCTGCAGCCCCCAGGTCTGTGGGGCTATGCAAGCAGTTCCCAAAGAGCTTTAGAACAAGGCATAGTTTTCCCTGCTGGCTCTTTGTTCGGGGGACCCATCTCCAGCCATAGGCCATTTTTGTGCCTGGCCCGGCGCCCAGTGGGAAAGGGTCGCTTTGAGGCTTGAAGGCAGCAGGAAAGCCCGCAGCCCCCAGGTCTGTGGGGCTACGCAAGCGGTTCCCAAAGAGCTTTAGAACAAGGCATAGTTTTCCCTGCTGGCTCTTTGGGCATGGGACCCATCTCCACCCATAGGCCATTTTTGAGCCTGGCGCGGCGCCAAGTGGGAAAGGGTTGTGTCGAGGCTAAAGGCAGCAGGAAAGCCCGCAGCCCCCAGGTCTGTGGGGCTACGCAAGCGGTTCCCAAAGAGCTTTAGAACAAGGCATAGTTTTCCCTGCTGGCTCTTTGGGCGGGGGACCCATCTCCAGCCGTATGGCCATTTTTGTGCCTGGCCGGGGGCCAAGTGGGAAAGGGTGGTTTTGAGGCTGAAGGCAGCAGGAAAGCCCGCAGCCCCCAGGTGTGTGGGGCTACGCAAGCGGTTCCCAAAGAGCTTTAGAACAAGGCATAGTTTTCCCTGCTGGCTCTTTGGGCATGGGACCCATCTCCAGCCATAGGCCATTTTTGTGCTTGATAGGGCGCCAAGTGGGAAAGGGTTGCTTTGAGGCTGAAGACAGCAGGAAAGCCCGCAGCCCCCAGGTCTGTGGGGCTACGCAAGCGGTTCCCAAAGAGCTTTAGAACAAGGCATAGTTTTCGCTGCTGGCTCTCTGGGCGGGGGACCCATCTCCAGCCGTATGGCCATTTTTGAGCCTGGCGCGGCGCCAGGTGGGAAAGGGTGGCTTTGAGGCTGAAGGCAGGAGCAAAGCCTGCAGCCCCCAGGTCTGTGGTGCTACGCAAGCGGTTCCCAAAGAGCTTTAGAACAAGCCATAGTTTTCCCTGCTGGCTCTTTGGGCGGGGGACCCATCTCCAGCCATAGGCCATTTTTGTGCCTGGCGCGAAGCCAAGTGGGAAAGGGTGCTGTCGAGGCTGAAGGCAGCAGGAAAGCCCGCAGCCCCAAGGTCTGTGGGGCTACGCAAGCGGTTCCCAAAGAGCTTTAGAACAAGGCATAGTTTTCCCTGCTGGCTCTTTGGGCGGGGCACCCATCTCCAGTCGTATGGCTATTTTTATGCCTGGCGTGTTGCGTAGTGGGAAAGGGTGGTTTTGAGGCTGAAGGCAGCAGGAAAGCCTGCAGCCCCCAGGTCTGTGGGGCTACGCAAGCGGTTCCCAAAGAGCTTTAGAACAAGGCATAGTTTTCCCTACTGGCTCTTTGGGCGGGGGACCCATCTCCAGCCGTATGGCCATTTTTGTGCCTGATGCGGCGCAAAGTGGGAAAGGGTGGCTTTGAGGCTGAAGGCAGGAGGAAAGCCCGCAGCCCCCAGGTCTGTGCGGCTACGCAAGCGGTTCCCAAAGAGCTTTAGAACAAGGCATAGTTTTCCCTGCTGGCTCTTTGGGCGGGGGACCCATCTCCAGCCGTACGGCCATTTTTGTGCCTGGCGCGGAGCCAAGAGGGAAAGGGTGGTGTCGAGGCTAAAGGCAGCAGGAAAGCCCGCAGCCCCCAGGTCTGTGGGGCTACGCAAGCGGTTCCCAAAGAGCTTTAGAACAAGGCATAGTTTTCCCTGCTGGCTCTTTGGGTGGGGGACCCATCTCCAGCCGTATGGCTATTTTTGTGCCTGACGCGGTGCGTAGTGGCATAGGGTGGTTTTGAGGCTGAAGGCAGCAGGAAAGCCCGCAGCCCCCACGTCTGTGGGGCCAAGCAAGCGGTTCCCAAAGAGCTTTAGAACAAGGCATAGTTTTCCCTGCTGGCTCTTTGGGCGGGGGACCCATCTCCAGCCGTATGGCCATTTTTGTGCCTGGCGCGGTGCGTAGTGGGAAAGGGTGGTTTTGACGCTGAAGGCAGCAGGAAAGCCCGCAGCCCCCACGTCTGTGGGGCTACGCAAGCGGTTCACCAAAGAGCTTTAGAACAAGGCATAGTTTTCCCTGCTGGCTCTTTGGGCAGGGGACCCATCTCCAGCCGTATGGCCATTTTTGTCCCTGGCCCGGCGCCAAGTGGGAAAGGGTGGTGTTGAGGCTGAAGGCAGCAGCAAAGACTGCAGCCCCCAGGTCTGTGGGGCCAAGCAAGCGGTTCCCAAAGAGCTTTAGAACAAGGCATAGTTTTCCCTGCTGGCTCTTTGGGCGGGGGACCCATCTCCAGCCGTATGGCCATTTTTGTGCCTGGCGCGGCGCCAAGTGGGAAAGGGTGGCTTTGAGGCTGAAGGCAGCAGCAAAGCCCGCAGCCCCCAGGTGTGTGGGGCTACGCAAGCGGTTCCCAAAGAGCTTTAGAACAAGGCATAGTTTTCCCTGCTGGCTCTTTGGGCATGGGACCCATCTCCAGCCATATGGCCATTTTTGTGCTTGATAGGGCGCCAAGTGGGAAAGGGTGGTGTCGAGGCTAAAGGCAGCAGGAAAGCCCGCAGCCCCCAGGTCTGTGGGGCCAAGCAAGCGGTTCCCAAAGAGCTTTAGAACAAGGCATAGTTTTCCCTGCTGGCTCTTTGGGCGGGGGACCCATCTCCAGCCGTATGGCCATTTTTGTGCATGGCGCAGCGCCAAGTGGGAAATGGTGGTATCGAGGCTGAAGGCAGCAGGAAAGCCCGCAGCCCCCACGTCTGTGGGGCTACGCAAGCGGTTCCCAAAGAGCTTTAGAACAAGGCATAGTTTTCCCTGCTGGCTCTTTGGGCATGGGACCCATCTCCAGCCATAGGCCATTTTTGTGCCTGATAGGGCGCCAAGTGGGAAAGGGTGGCTTTGAGGCTGAAGACAGCAGGAAAGCCTGCAGCCCCCAGGTCTGTGGGGCTACGCAAGCGGTTCCCAAAGAGCTTTAGAACAAGGCATAGTTTTCCCTGCTGGCTCTTTGGGTGGGGGACCCATCTCCAGCCGTATGGCTATTTTTGTGCCTGACGCGGTGCGTAGAGGCATAGGGTGGTTTTGAGGCTGAAGGCAGCAGGAAAGCCCGCAGCCCCCACGTCTGTGGGGCCAAGCAAGCGGTTCCCAAAGAGCTTTAGAACAAGGCATAGTTTTCCCTGCTGGCTCTTTGGGCGGGGGACCCATCTCCAGCCGTATGGCCATTTTTGTGCCTGGCGCGGTGCGTAGTGGGAAAGGGTGGTTTTGACGCTGAAGGCAGCAGGAAAGCCCGCAGCCCCCAGGTCTGTGGGGCTACGCAAGCGGTTCCCAAAGAGCTTTAGAACAAGGCATAGTTTTCCCTGCTGTCTCTTTGGGCGGGGGACCCATCTCCAGCCGTATGGCCATTTTTGTGCCTGGCGCGGCGCCAAGTGGGAAAGGGTGGTGTCGAGGCTGAAGGCAGCAGCAAAGCCTGCAGCCCCCAGGTCTGTGGGGCCAAGCAAGCGGTTCCCAAAGAGCTTTAGAACAAGGCATAGTTTTCCCTGCTGGCTCTTTGGGCATGGGACCCATCTCCAGCCGTATGGCCATTTTTGTCCCTGGCCCGGCGCCAAGTGGGAAAGGGTGGCTTTGAGGCTGAAGGCAGCAGGAAAGCCCGCAGCCCCCAGGTCTGTGGGGCTACGCAAGCGGTTCCCAAAGAGCTTTAGAACAAGGCATAGTTTTCCCTGCTCGCTCTTTGGGCGGGGGACCCATCTCCAGCCATATGGCCATTTTTGTGCCTGGCGAAGCCCCAAGTGCGAAAGGGTGGCTTTGAGGCTGAAGGCAGCAGGAAAGCCCGCAGCCCCCAGGTCTGTGGGGCTACGCAAGCGGTTCCCAAAGAGCTTTAGAACAAGGCATAGTTTTCCCTGCTGGCTCTTTTGGCAGGGGACCCATCTCCAGCCGTATGGCCATTTTTGTGCCTGGCCCGGCGCCAAGAGGGAAAGGGTGGCTTTGAGGCTGAAGGCAGCAGGAAAGCCCGCAGCCCCCAGGTCTGTGGGGCTACGCAAGCGGTTCCCAAAGAGCTTTAGAACAAGGCATAGTTTTCCCTGCTGGCTCTCTGGGCGGGGGACCCATCTCCAGCCGTATGGCCATTTTTGAGCCTGGAGCAGTGCCAAGTGGGAAAGGGTGGTGTCGAGGCTGAAGGCAGCAGGAAAGCCCGCAGCCCCCAGGTCTGTGGGGCTACGCAAGCAGTTCCCAAAGAGCTTTAGAACAAGGCATAATTTTCCCTGCTGGCTCTTTGGGCGGGGGACCCATCTCCAGCCATATGGCCATTTTTGTGCCTGGCGCAGCGCCAAGTGGGAAAGGGTGGTTTTGAGGCTGAAGGCAGCAGCAAAGCCTGCAGCCCCCAGGTCTGTGGGGCTACGCAAGCGGTTCCCAAAGAGCTTTAGAACAAGGCATAATTTTCCCTGCTGGCTCTTTGGGCGGGGGACCCATCTCCAGCCGTATGGCCATTTTTGTGCCTGGCCGGGGGCCAAGTGGGAAAGGGTGGTTTTGAGGCTGAAGGCAGCAGGAAAGCCCGCAGCCCCCAGGTCTGTGGGGCTACGCAAGCGGTTCCCAAAGAGCTTTAGAACAAGGCATAGTTTTCCCTGCTGGCTCTTTGGGCATGGGACCCATCTCCAGCCATAGGCCATTTTTGTGCTTGATAGGGCGCCAAGTGGGAAAGGGTGGTGTCGAGGCTGAAGGCAGCAGGAAAGCCCGCAGCCCCCAGGTCTGTGGGGCTACCCAAGCGGTTCCCAAAGAGCTTTAGAACAAGGCATAATTTTCCCTGCTGGCTTTTTGGGCGGGGGACCCATCTCCAGCCGTACGGCCATTTTTGTGCCTGGCGCGGCGCCAAGTGGGAAAGGGTGGTGTCGAGGCTAAAGGCAGCAGGAAAGCCCGCAGCCCCCAGGTCTGTGGAGCTACGCAAGCAGTTCCCAAAGAGCTTTAGAACAAGGCATAGTTTTCCCTGCTGGCTCTTTGGGCGGGGGACCCATCTCCAGCCGTATGGCCATTTTTGTGCATGGCGCAGCGCCAAGTGGGAAAGGGTGGCTTTGAGGCTGAAGGCAGCAGGAAAGCCCGACGCCCCCAGGTCTGTGGGGCTACGCAAGCGGTTCCCAAAGAGCTTTAGAACAAGGCATAGTTTTCCCTGCTGGCTCTTTGGGCATGGGACCCATCTCCAGCCATAGGCCATTTTTGTGCCTGATAGGGCGCCAAGTGAGAAAGGGTGGCTTTGAGGCTAAAGACAGCAGGAAAGCCTGCAGCCCCCAGGTCTGTGGGGCTACGCAAGCGGTTCCCAAAGAGCTTTAGAACAAGGCATAGTTTTCCCTGCTGGCTCTTTGGGTGGGGGACCCATCTCCAGCCGTATGGCTATTTTTGTGCCTGACGCGGTGCGTAGTGGCATAGGGTGGTTTTGAGGCTGAAGGCAGCAGGAAAGCCCGCAGCCCCCACGTCTGTGGGGCCAAGCAAGCGGTTCCCAAAGAGCTTTAGAACAAGGCATAGTTTTCCCTGCTGGCTCTTTGGGCGGGGGACCCATCTCCAGCCGTATGGCCATTTTTGTGCCTGGCGCGGTGCGTAGTGGGAAAGGGTGGTTTTGACGCTGAAGGCAGCAGGAAAGCCCGCAGCCCCCAGGTCTGTGGGGCTACGCAAGCGGTTCACCAAAGAGCTTTAGAACAAGGCATAGTTTTCCCTGCTGGCTCTTTGGGCAGGGGACCCATCTCCAGCCGTATGGCCATTTTTGTCCCTGGCCCGGCGCCAAGTGGGAAAGGGTGGTGTTGAGGCTGAAGGCAGCAGCAAAGACTGCAGCCCCCAGGTCTGTGGGGCCAAGCAAGCGGTTCCCAAAGAGCTTTAGAACAAGGCATAGTTTTCCCTGCTGGCTCTTTGGGCGGGGGACCCATCTCCAGCCGTATGGCCATTTTTGTGCCTGGCCCGGCGCCAAGTGGGAAAGGGTGGCTTTGAGGCTGAAGGCAGCAGGAAAGCCCGCAGCCCCCAGGTCTGTGGGGTTACGCAAGCGGTTCCCAAAGAGCTTTAGAACAAGGCATAGTTTTCCCTGCTGGCTCTTTGGGTGGGGGACCCATCTCCAGCCGTATGGCCATTTTGAGCCTGGAGCAGTGCCAAGTGGGAAAGGGTGGTTTTGAGGGTGAAGGCAGCAGGAAAGCCCGCAGCCCCCAGGTCTGTGGGGCTACGCAAGCAGTTCCCAAAGAGCTTTAGAACAAGGCATAGTTTTCCCTGCTGGCTCTTTGGGCGGGGGACCCATCTCCAGCCGTATGGCCATTTTTGTGCCTGGCGCGGCGCCAAGTTTGAAAGGGTGGTGTCGAGGCTGAAGGCAGCAGGAAAGCCCGCAGCCCCCAGGTCTGTGGGGCCAAGCAAGCGGTTCCCAAAGAGCTTTAGAACAAGGCATAGTTTTCCCTGCTGGCTCTTTGGGCATGGGACCCATCTCCAGCCATAGGCCATTTTTGTGCTTGATAGGGCGCCAAGTGGGAAAGGGTGGTGTCAAGGCTGAAGGCAGCAGGAAAGCCCGCAGCCCCCAGGTGTGTGGGGCTACGCAAGCGGTTCCCAAAGAGCTTTAGAACAAGGCATAGTTTTCCCTGCTGGCTCTTTGGGCATGGGACCCATCTCCAGCCATAGGCCATTTTTGTGCTTGATAGGGCGCCAAGTGGGAAAGGGTTGCTTTGAGGCTGAAGACAGCAGGAAAGCCCGCAGCCCCCAGGTCTGTGGGGCTACGCAAGCGGTTCCCAAAGAGCTTTAGAACAAGGCATAGTTTTCCCAGCTGGCTCTTAGGGCATGGGACCCATCTCCAGCCGTATGGCCATTTTTGTGCCTGGCGCGAAGCCAAGTGGGAAAGGGTGCTGTCGAGGCTGAAGGCAGCAGGAAAGCCCGCAGCCCCAAGGTCTGTGGGGCTACGCAAGCGGTTCCCAAAGACCTTTAGAACAAGGCATAGTTTTCCCTGCTGGCTCTTTGGGCGGGGGACCCATCTCCAGTCGTATGGCTATTTTTATGCCTGGCGCGTTGCGTAGTGGGAAAGGGTGGTTTTGAGGCTGAAGACAGCAGGAAAGCCTGCAGCCCCCAGGTCTGTGGGGCTACGCAAGCAGTTCCCAAAGAGCTTTAGAACAAGGCATAGTTTTCCCTGCTGGCTCTTTGGGCGGGGGACCCATCTCCAGCCGTATGGCCATTTTTGTGCCTGATGCGGCGCAAAGTGGGAAAGGGTGGCTTTGAGGCTGAAGGCAGCAGGAAAGCCCGCAGCCCCCAGGTCTGTGAGGCTACGCAAGCGGTTCCCAAAGAGCTTTAGAACAAGGCATAGTTTTCCCTGCTGGCTCTTTGGGCGGGGGACCCAACTCCAGCCGTACGGCCATTTTTGTGCCTGGCGCGGCGCCAAGAGGGAAAGGGTGGTGTCGAGGCTAAAGGCAGCAGGAAAGCCCGCAGCCCCCAGGTCTGTGGGGCTACGCAAGCGGTTCCCAAAGAGCTTTAGAACAAGGCATAGTTTTCCCTGCTGGCTCTTTGGGCGGGGGACCCATCTCCAGCCGTATGGCCATTTTTGTGCATGGCGCAGCGCCAAGTGGGAAATGATGGTATCGAGGCTGAAGGCAGCAGGAAAGCCCGCAGCCCCAAGGTCTGTGGGGCTACGCAAGCGGTTCCCAAAGAGCTTTAGAACAAGGCATAGTTTTCCCTGCTGGCTCTTTGGGCATGGGACCCATCTCCAGCCATAGGCCATTTTTGTGCCTGATAGGGCGCCAAGTGGGAAAGGGTGGCTTTGAGGCTGAAGACAGCAGGAAAGCCTGCAGCCCCCAGGTCTGTGGGGCTACGCAAGCGGTTCCCAAAGAGCTTTAGAACAAGGCATAGTTTTCCCTGCTGGCTCTTTGGGCGGGGGACCCATCTCCAGCCGTATGGCTATTTTTGTGCCTGACGCGGTGCGTAGTGGCATAGGGTGGTTTTGAGGCTGAAGGCAGCAGGAAAGCCCGCAGCCCCCAGGTCTGTGGGGCTACGCAAGCGGTTCCCAAAGAGCTTTAGAACAAGGCATAGTTTTCCCTGCTGGCTCTTTGGGCGGGGGACCCATCTCCAGCCGTATGGCCATTTTTGTGCCTGGCGCGGCGCCAAGTGGGTAAGGGTGGTGTCGAGGCTGAAGGCAGCAGCAAAGCCTGCAGCCCCCAGGTCTGTGGGGCCAAGCAAGCGGTTCCCAAAGAGCTTTAGAACAAGGCATAGTTTTCCCTGCTGGCTCTTTGGGCATGGGACCCATCTCCAGCCGTATGGCCATTTTTGTCCCTGACCCGGCGCCAAGTGGGAAAGGGTGGCTTTGAGGCTGAAGGCAGCAGGAAAGCCCGCAGCCCCCAGGTCTGTGGGGCTACGCAAGCGGTTCCCAAAGAGCTTTAGAACAAGGCATAGTTTTCCCTGCTGGCTCTTTGGGCGGGGGACCCATCTCCAGCCATATGGCCATTTTTGTGCCTGGCGAAGCCCCAAGTGCGAAAGGGTGGCTTTGAGGCTGAAGGCAGCAGGAAAGCCCGCAGCCCCCAGGTCTGTGGGGCTACGCAAGCGGTTCCCAAAGAGCTTTAGAACAAGGCATAGTTTTCCCTGCTGGCTCTCTGGGCGGGGGACCCATCTCCAGCCGTATGGCCATTTTTGAGCCTCGCGCGGCGCCAGGTGGGAAAGGGTGGCTTTGAGGCTGAAGGCAGGAGCAAAGCCTGCAGCCCCCAGGTTTGTGGTGCTACGCAAGCGGTTCCCAAAGAGCTTTAGAACAAGGCATGGTTTTCCCAGCTGGCTCTTAGGGCATGGGACCCATCTCCAGCCATAGGCCATTTTTGTGCCTGGCGCGAAGCCAAGTGGGAAAGGGTGCTGTCGAGGCTGAAGGCAGCAGGAAAGCCTGCAGCCCCCAGGTGTGTGGGGCTACGCAAGCGGTTCCCAAAGAGCTTTAGAACAAGGCATAATTTTCCCTGCTGGCTCTTTGGGCGGGGGACCCATCTCCAGCCGTATGGCTATTTTTGTGACTGGCGCGGTGCGTAGTGGCATAGGATGGTTTTGAGGCTGAAGGCAGCAGGAAAGCCTGCAGCCCCCAGGTCTGTGTGGCTACACAAGCGGATCACAAAGAGCTTTAGAACAAGGCATAGTTTTCCCTGCTGGCTCTTTGGGCGGGGGACCCATCTCCAGCTGTATGGCCATTTTTGTGCCTGGCCCGGCGCCAAGTGGGAAAGGGTGGCTTTGAGGCTGAAGGCAGCAGCAAAGCCCGCAGCCCCCAGGTCTGTGCGGCTACGCAAGCGGTTCCCAAAGAGCTTTAGAACAAGGCATAGTTTTCCCTGCTCGCTCTTTGGGCGGGGGACCCATCTCCAGCCGTACGGCCATTTTTGTGCATGGCGCAGCGCCAAGTGGGAAAGGGTGGCTTTGACGCTGAAGGCAGCACAAACCCTGCAGCCCCAGGTCTGTGGGGCTACGCAAGCGGTTCCCAAAGAGCTTTAGAACAAGGCATAGTTTTCCCTGCTGGCTCTTTGGGCGGGGGACCCATCTCCAGCCGTATGGCCATTTTTGTGCCTGGCGCGGCGCCAAGAGGGAAAGGGTGGCTTTGAGGCTGAAGGCAGCAGGAAAGCCCGCAGCCCCCAGGTCTGTGGGGCTACGCAAGCGGTTCCCAAAGAGCTTTAGAACAAGGCATAGTTTTCCCTGCTGGCTCTCTGGGCGGGGGACCCATCTCCAGCCGTATGGCCATTTTTGAGCCTGGAGCAGTGCCAAGTGGGAAAGGGTGGTTTTGAGGGTGAAGGCAGCAGGAAAGCCCGCAGCCCCCAGGTCTGTGGGGCTACGCAAGCGGTTCCCAAAGAGCTTTAGAACAAGGCATAGTTTTCCCTGCTGGCTCTTTGGGCGGGGGACCCATCTCCAGCCGTATGGCCATTTTTGTGCCTGGCGCGGCGCCAAGTGGGAAAGGGTGGTGTCGAGGCTGAAGGCAGCAGGAAAGCCCGCAGCCCCCAGGTCTGTGGGGCCAAGCAAGCGGTTCCCAAAGAGCTTTAGAACAAGGCATAGTTTTCCCTGCTGGCTCTTTGGGCATGGGACCCATCTCCAGCCATAGGCCATTTTTGTGCTTGATAGGGCGCCAAGTGGGAAAGGGTGGCTTTGAGGCTGAAGGCAGCAGCAAAGCCTGCAGCCCCCAGGTCTGTGGGGCCAAGCAAGCGGTTCCCAAAGAGCTTTAGAACAAGGCATAGTTTTCCCTGCTGGCTCTTTGGGCGGGGGACCCATCTCCAGCCACAGGCCATTTTTGTGCCTGGCCCGGCGCCCAGTGGGAAAGGGTGGCTTTGAGGCTTGAATGCAGCAGGAAAGCCCGCAGCCCCCAGGTCTGTGGGGCTACGCAAGCGGTTCCCAAAGAGCTTTAAAACAAGGCATAATTTTCCCTGCTGGCTCTTTGGGCGGGGGACCCATCTCCAGCCGTATGGCCATTTTTGTGCCTGGCCGGGGGTCAAGTGGGAAAGGGTGGTTTTGAGGCTGAAGGCAGCAGGAAAGCCCGCAGCCCCCAGGTGTGTGGGGCTACGCAAGCGGTTCCCAAAGAGCTTTAGAACAAGGCATAGTTTTCCCTGCTGGCTCTTTGGGCATGGGACCCATCTCCAGCCATAGGCCATTTTTGTGCTTGATAGGGCGCCAAGTGGGAAAGGGTGGTGTCGAGGCTGAAGGCAGCAGGAAAGCCCGCAGCCCCCAGGTCTGTGGGGCTACGCAAGCGGTTCCCAAAGAGCTTTAGAATAAGGCATAGTTTTCCCTGCTGGCTCTTTGGGCGGGGGACCCATCTCCAGCCGTATGGCTATTTTTGTGCCTGGCGCGGTGCGTAGTGGCATAGGATGGTTTTGAGGCTGAAGGCAGCAGGAAAGCCTGCAGCCCCCAGGTCTGTGCGGCTACACAAGCGGATCACAAAGAGCTTTAGAACAAGGCCTAGTTTTCCCTGCTGGCTCTTTGGGCGGGGGACCCATCTCCAGCCGTATGGCCATTTTTGCGCCTGGCCCGGCGCCAAGTGGGAAAGGGTGGCTTTGAGGCTGAAGGCAGCAGCAAAGCCCGCAGCCCCCAGGTCTGTGCGGCTACGCAAGCGGTTCCCAAAGAGCTTTAGAACAAGGCATAGTTTTCCCTGCTGGCTCTTTCGGCGGGGGACCCATCTCCAGCCGTATGGACATTTTTGTGCATGGCGCAGCGCCAAGTGGGAAAGGGTGGCTTTGACGCTGAAGGCAGCACAAACCCTGCAGCCCCAGGTCTGTGGGGCTACGCAAGCGGTTCCCAAAGAGCTTTAGAACAAGGCATAGTTTTCCCTGCTGGCTCTTTGGGCGGGGGACCCATCTCCAGCCGTATGGCCATTTTTGTGCCTGGCGCGGCGCCAAGTGGGAAAGGGTGGTTTTGAGGCTGAAGGCAGCAGAAAAGCCTGCAGCCCCCAGGTCTGTGGGGCCAAGCAAGCGGTTCCCAAAGAGCTTTAGAACAAGGCATAGTTTTCCCTGCTGGCTCTTTGGGCGGGGGACCCATCTCCAGCCATAGGCCATTTTTGTGCCTGGCGCGGCGCCAAGTGGGAAAGGGTGGCTTTGAGGCTGAAGGCAGCAGGAAAGCCTGCAGCCCCCAGGTGTGTGGGGCTACGCAAGCGGTTCCCAAAGAGCTTTAGAACAAGGCATAGTTTTCCCTGCTGGCTCTTTTGGCAGGGGGCCCATCTCCAGCCATAGGCCATTTTTGTCCCTGGCCCGGCGCCAAGTGGGAAAGGGTGGCTTTGAGGCTGAAGGCAGCAGCAAAGCCTGCAGCCCTAAGGTCTGTGGGGCTACGCAAGCGGTTCCCAAAGAGCTTTAGAACAAGGCATAGTTTTCCCTGCTGGCTCTTTGGGCGGGGGACCCATCTCCATCCGTATGGCCATTTTTGTGCCTGGCGCGGCGCCAAATGGGAAAGGGTGGCTTTGACGCTGAAGGCATCAGCAAAGCCCGCAGCCCCCAGGTCTGTGGGGCTACGCAAGCAGTTCCCAAAGAGCTTTAGAACAAGGCATAGTTTTCCCTGCTGGCGCTTTGGGCGGGGGAACCATCTCCAGCCGTATGGCCAGTTTTGTGCCTGGCCCGGCGCCCAGTGGTAAAGGGTGGCTTTGAGGCTTGAAGGCAGCAGGAAAGCCCGCAGCCCCCAGGTCTGTGGGGCTACGCAAGCGGTTCCCAAAGAGCTTTAGAACAAGGCATAATTTTCCCTGCTGGCTCTCTGGGCGGGGGACCCATCTCCAGCCGTATGGCCATTTTTGTGCCTGGCGCGGCGCCAAGTGGGAAAGGGTGGTGTCGAGGCTAAAGGCAGCAGGAAAGCCCGCAGCCCCCAGGTCTGTGGGGCTACGCAAGCGGTTCCCAAAGAGCTTTAGAACAAGGCATAGTTTTCCCTGCTGGCTCTTTGGGCGGGGGACCCATCTGCAGACATATGGCCATTTTTGTGCCTGGCACGACGCCAAGTGGGAAAGGGTGGCTTTGAGGCTGAAGGCAGCAGGAAAGCCTGCAGCCCCCACGTCTGTGGGGCCAAGCAAGCGGTTCCCAAAGAGCTTTAGAACAAGGCATAGTTTTCCCTGCTGGTTCTTTGGGCGGGGGACCCATCTCCAGCCGTATGGCCATTTTTGTGCCTGGCGCGGCGCCAAGTGGGAAAGGGTGGCTTTGAGGCTGAAGGCAGCAGCAAAGCCCGCAGCCCCCAGGTCTGTGGGGCTACGCAAGCGGTTCCCAAAGAGCTTTAGAACAAGGCATAGTTTTCCCTGCTGGCTCTTTAGGCATGGGACCCATCTCCAGCCATAGGCCATTTTTGTGCCTGGAGCAGTGCCAAGTGGGAAAGGGTGGTGTCGAGGCTGAAGGCAGCAGCAAAGCCTGCAGCCCCCAGGTCTGTGGGGCTACGCAAGCGGTTCCCAAAGAGCTTTAGAACAAGGCATAGTTTTCCCTGCTGGCTCTTTGGGCGGGGGACCCATCTGCAGACATATGGCCATTTTTGTGCCTGGCACGACGCCAAGTGCGAAAGGGTGGCTTTGAGGCTGAAGGCAGCAGGAAAGCCTGCAGCCCCCAGGTCTGTGGGGCCAAGCAAGCGGTTCCCAAAGAGCTTTAGAACAAGGCATAGTTTTCCCTGCTGGCTCTTTGGGCGGGAGACCCATCTCCAGCCATAGGCCATTTTTGTGCCTGGCACGACGCCAAGTGGGAAAGGGTGGTGTCGAGGCTGAAGGTAGCAGCAAAGCCTGCAGCCCCCAGGTCTGTGGGGCCAAGCAAGCGGTTCCCAAAGAGCTTTAGAACAAGGCATAGTTTTCCCTGCTGGCTCTTTGGGCGGGGGACCCATCTCCAGCCGTATGGCCATTTTTGTGCCTGGCGCGGCGCCAAGTGGGAAAGGGTGGCTTTGAGGCTGAAGGCAGCAGCAAAGCCCGCAGCCCCCAGGTCTGTGGGGCTACGCAAGCAGTTCCCAAAGAGCTTTAGAACAAGGCATAGTTTTCCCTGCTGGCTCTTTAGGCATGGGACCCATCTCCAGCCATAGGCCATTTTTGTGCCTGATAGGGCGCCAAGTGGGAAAGGGTTGCTTTGAGGCTGAAGACAGCAGGAAAGCCCGCAGCCCCCAGGTCTGTGGGGCTACGCAAGCGGTTCCCAAAGAGCTTTAGAACAAGGCATAATTTTCCCTGCTGGCTCTTTGGGCGGGGGACCCATCTGCAGACATATGGCCATTTTTGTGCCTGGCACGACGCCAAGTGGGAAAGGGTGCCTTTGACGCTGAAGGCAGCAGGAAAGCCCTCAGCCCCCAGGTCTGTGGGGCTACGCAAGCGGTTCCCAAAGAGCTTTAGAACAAGGCATAGTTTTCCCTACTGGCTCTTTGGGCGGGAGACCCATCTCCAGCCATAGGCCATTTTTGTGCCTGGCGCGACACCAAGTGGGAAAGGGTGTTGTCGAGGCTGAAGGCAGCAGGAAAGCCCGCAGCCCCCAGGTCTGTGGGGCCAAGCAAGCGGTTCCCAAAGAGCTTTAGAACAAGGCATAGTTTTCCCTGCTGGCTCTTTGGGCGGGGGACCCATCTCCAGCCATAGGCCATTTTTGTGCCTGATGCGGCGCCAAGTGGGTAAGGGTGGTGTCGAGGCTGAAGGCAGCAGGAAAGCCCGCAGCCCCAAGGTCTGTGGGGCCAAGCAAGCGGTTCCCAAAGAGCTTTAGAACAAGGCATAGTTTTCCCTGCTGGCTCCTTGGGCGGGGGACCCATCTCCAGCCATAGGCCATTTTTGTGCCTGGCGCGACGCCAAGTGGGAAAGGGTGGCTTTGAGGCTGAAGACAGCAGGAAAGCCTGCAGCCCCCAGGTCTGTGGGGCTACGCAAGCGGTTCCCAAAGAGCTTTAGAACAAGGCATAGTTTTCCCTGCTGGCTCCTTGGGCGGGGGACCCATCTCCAGCCGTATGGCCATTTTTGTGCCTGGCGCGGCGCCAAGTGGGAAAGGGTGGTGTCGAGTCTGAAGGCAGCAGGAAAGCCCGCAGCCTCCAGGTCTGTGGGACTACGCAAGCGGTTCCAAAAGAGCTTTAGAACAAGGCCTAGTTTTCCCTGCTGGCTCTTTGGGCGGGGGACCCATCTCCAGCCGTATGGCCATTTTTGAGCCTGGCGCGGCGCCAGGTGGGAAAGGGTGTCTTTGAGGCTGAAGGCAGGAGCAAAGCCTGCAGCCCCCAGGTCTGTGGGGCTACGCAAGCGGTTCCCAAAGAGCTTTAGAACAAGTCATAGTTTTCCCAGCTGGCTCTTAGGGCATATGACCCATCTCCAGCCATAGGCCATTTTTGTGCCTGATGCAGCGCCTAGTGGGAAAGGGTGGCTTTGAGGCTGAAGGCAGCGGGAAAGCCTGCAGCCCCCAGGTCTGTGGGGCTATGGAAGCGGTTCCCAAAGAGCTTTAGAACAAGGCATAGTTTTCCCTGCTGGCTCCTTGGGCTGGAGACCCATCTCCAGCCGTATGGCCATTTTTGTGCCTGGCGCGGCGCCAAGTGGGAAAGGGTGGTTTTGAGGGTGAAGGCAGCAGGAAAGCCCGCAGCCCCCAGGTCTGTGGGGCTACGCAAGCGGTTCCCAAAGAGCTTTAGAACAAGGCATAGTTTTCCCTGCTGGCTCTTTGGGCGGGGGACCCATATCCAGCCATATGGCCATTTTTATGCCTGGCGAAGCGCCAAGTGGGAAAGGGTGGTGTCGAGGCTGAAGGCAGCAGGAAAGCCTGCAGCCCCCAGGTCTGTGGGGCTACGCAAGCGGTTCCCAAAGAGCTTTAGAACAAGGCATAGTTTTCCCTGCTGGCTCTTTGGGCGGGGGACCCATCTCCAGCCGTATGGCCATTTTTGTGCCTGGCCCGGCGCCAAGCGGGAAAGGGTGGCTTTGAGGCTGAAGGCAGCAGGAGAGCCCGCAGCCCCCAGGTCTGTGCGGCTACGCAAGCGGTTCCCAAAGAGCTTTAGAACAAGGCATAGTTTTCCCTGCTGGCTCTTTGGGCGGGGGACCCATCTCCAGCCGTATGGCCATTTTTGTGCCTGGCGCGGTGCGTCGTGGGAAAGGGTGGTTTTGAGGCTGAAGGCAGCAGGAAAGCCTGCCGTCCGAGGGTTTCTTAATGCCTTTTCTTAATGATGTCTCCACAGTGTGAAGTTTTGCAGGATTTGAAAAAGTAATAGACACAGTGAAATTGAGTCTATTGGAAACTTCCATACTTTTCCCTCCCTCTAAAATCTCTGGTGTCCTGTAGTATCCACTGCCTGCAACTGCTGTTGCAGGAGCAGACAGATTGGTATCAAATTTAGAAAAAAGGGACATCATTAAGAGGATTCACTCGCCTTATTTTTCACCGGTGTGGCCAGTAAAGAAACCAAAAAGGCAATGGCATTTCACAGTAGATTACGGAAAATTAAACGCCAACACTGCACCTCTGACCGCTGCTGTTCCGAATATCGCGGAAATTGTGACAATGATAAAAGGAGCTGCCCATCCTTGGAGGGTTGCCTTAGATTTTAAAGACATATTTTTTTATGATTCTCCTCCTTGAGCAGGACAAAGCGCAGTTTGCATTCACATGGAAAGGAGTGCAATATACCTTTAACCGCTTTCCACAAGGATACAAACATTCCCCCACTATTGCCCATAATGCTTTGGCTAAAGTGCTATCAGAGATTCCTGTTTCACAGGGATGTACAATATACCAATATATTATTGATGACATCTTAATAGGGGAGAGAACCAAGAAAGTGTACAAGACATGATGGAAAACATCCGAAAAACATTATCAGATTTGGGATTGGAAATTCCCGACTCAAAGTGTCAGGGACCCGCACAGGAAGTTAAATTCCTGGGGGTCTGGTGGATTAAGGGAGCTGCTTCTGTCCCTCAGGATACCCTGAAAAAATAGAACATGGACAGAATCCTTCCAGCACGAAGGAGTTACAGCAAGTCCTGGGAACTTTAAGTTATTAGCGTAAACACATCCCTGGCTTTTCCATCATTGCTCGCCCCCTTTATTGTTTGCTCAAAAAAGGTAAATCCTGGGAGTCGACTGAACAACATACTAATGCACTAGAATTGCTAATAAAAGAGCTAAGGTTATTCCAACAACTTGGCCCCATACATCCAACTGACCCTGTCCATGTAGAATGGGGGCTCAGTGAACATGGTTCCCGTTGTAATTTATGCCAGAAGGGACCAGCAGGACCGGAGAGACCATTAGAATTTAGCTCTCACGCCTTTAATGATACTGAGAGCAGCTATTCAGACCTGGAGAAGGGTTTACTGTCCCTGGTGCGAGCATTGCAACGAGCAGAGCAGATAAGGAGATAACAGAGCGTGATTGTTCGGGGCCCTTTTCGCCTCCCAGATGTGGTCCTTAAAGGGACACCACCACCAGCTGGCATTCCCCAGAAACCCACAGTTCGAAAGTGGTATGCTTATTTAGAAGGCATTAATGATATCATGCCAATCTCTGAAGGTAGTATCAAAGTATCCATGCTCCAGAAGGATAGAGATGGTGCCCTATTGTTCCAATCCCCACCAAACAGACCATCTCCAATCCAAGAAGCACCTCCTCTGAAAGCAGGCAGTGATCTTACAGGAGTGTGGTTTACTGGTGTGTCATCTCACCCTGAGAACAGCAAGTGGAAATACAAGGCCGTAGCACTGGAAGTAGCAACGGGGGAAAGAGCAATTGAAACAGGAGAAGGTAGGGCACAAGTAGGGGAACTCAGAGCCGTCCTACTAGCTGCACAACATGGAGCTACTTACATTTACACTGACTCATATGCTGTTTTTAAAGGAGCCACTGAATGGCTAGGACACTGGGCAGCCAACGATTGGCAGGTGAATAGAGTCCCAGTTTGGGAGACAGACAGTTGGAAGCAACTGTTGGAAATAGGAGGACAGAGACCATTGCACATTGCTTGGGTAAAAGGCCACGATCGTTCAAACTCGATCACTGCTCAGTTCAACCAACAGGTAGATAGCCTCACGCGGCTACAACAAATTGACACTGTAGATGATGGTCGGGAATGGTTACATATTAAGCCTGGCCACACAGGCCGTGCTGATCTGTATCAGGAAGGTCTAGCCCGGGGGTGGCCTGTGTCGGTTAAGCTGTGCGAACAAGTAGTAACTGCCTGGTCACAATGTCGCCTACGACTCAGCAAAGATCATCCGAGTAAGGCGCCTCCCTTACACATGCGGGACAAGAAAATGTTGTGGCATTCATGGCAGATTGATTATATTGGGCCCTTGAGATCATCAGGTGGGAAAAGATATGTCCTAGTCGGAGTGGAGATTATCTCCAGCCTCAGTATGGCCACTGGCTTCAAATCAGCTGCTGGGGACAACACAGTGAAAGGCCTAAAAGGGTGGCTCAGCACACTTCCCCTTCCCGAGGAAATCCAAAGTGATAACGGTTCACACTTTACCGCTACAGTGGTACAAGATTGGGCCAAAGAAGAAGGGATTCGATGGGTATTTCATACTCCCTATTATCCTCAGGCTAATGGCATTGTTGAATGCACCAACGGATTGGTTAAGCGTTTTGCAAAAACTCATAAATCATAAGGGAAGGTGAAGAAGGCACCTTGCCCACCGAAATTCGAAAAGTAATATGGGATAACGCAATTGAATTTGAGAGAAAATTTCAATCCTGGTGGTATCTGGTTAATTTCACCTACGATCCCACTGAGAGCAAAGCCACAGCTTTTGTCTTAACGATACGCAATGCCTCAGTATCCACCATATACCCAATCATCGCACTGGGGTTGAATCATCAAGGAGCTCTACTCTATCCAACACAGCACAGAGGTTGGGCACGACAAAATGAGACTAAATGGCAAACTGCTGATGTTGACGCATGCGTTTCACGAGACCAACAAGGATTCATTTGTGAGAGTAATACTCTCAAAGCACAAGACCTTTGTCTTGACACCAACCAGAATGCTTGTCACTTTGAGACACATCCCGATGAAACCCCAGAGACTGTGCTTGACTATATTGGGAAAGGGTGCGTTAGCATGAGGTCTCCCTGTAGTCTTGTATTATAGACGAGAAAGGCTTGAGACCATGGCCACTCTGGGTCTCTTTGACTACAAACAACAGGGAATAAAAAGGTGAAACTGAATAGCATCAATTCCATCTGCCAATTCGTCATTTTAGAATTTGGGCCTCCAAATAGCCATACATCATAAAAGTAGTATTATTGCCAGGTTCAATGTCAGGATTCCCTGGAGACATTCAAAGGTAGCGTAGGCCAATCCGTCTGTACAGCTCATCCAAGGTTCCTGTAAGACATAAAGGAAAAGAAAATCTGCTCGGTCTTATTCGACCGACGGGGTTAAAAAGAAGGTGCGGTCCACCGGGTGCTGATCCGGTGTATCTTCCCTGAACAATCCTTGGCTTCCCATGCATAGGGATTTTTGGGAGTAGCTAGCACCATTGGCACCGTCCCATTTTGAGGCATTTTCACTAGCACAGGTAGTCCAGGGTGAAATCTTCCGGGGTATTTTCCCGGTTCATTGGCAGCCTTTGGCGAGATAATATTGGCAGGTACACAGAAAGCTTTCATTTTAGGACAGCCGTCTCCACTCCATTTGTTATTTAGTTGATAGATGGCATCATCCAATCACAAATGCCAACCAGGTTCATGACTTTTTGCAAAACGCTTAACCAATCTATTGGTGCGTTCAACAATGCCATTAGCCTGGGGATAATAGGGAGTATGAAATACCCATCGAATCCCTTCTTCCTTGGCCCAATCTTGTACCACCGAAGCCGTAAAGTGTGAAACGTTATCACTCTGGATTTCGTCGGGAAGGGGAAGTGTGCTGAACCACCCTGTTAGGCCTTTCACTGTGTTGTCCCTGGTAGCTGGTTTGAAACTGCTGGCCATACTGAGGCTGGAGATAATCTCCACTCCTACCAGGACATATCTTTTCCCACCTGATGATCTCAAGGGCCCAATATAATCAAGCTGCCATGAATGCCACAACGCTTTCTTGTCCCGCATGTGTAAGGGAGGCGCCTTACTCGGATGATCTTTGCTGAGTCGTAGGCGACATTGTGAACAGGCAGTTACTATTTGTTCGCACAGCTTAACTGACACAAGCCACCCACCTTCCCGATACAGGTCAGGACGGCCTGTGCGGCCACGTTTAACATGTAACGATTCAAGTAAGCGTTCCCATTCCCGACCATCATCTACAATGTCAATTTGTTGTAGCCGCGTGAGGCCATCTACCTGTTGGTTGAACTGAGCAGTGATCGAGTTTGAACGATCGTGGCCTTTTACCCAAGCAATGTGCAATGGTCCCTGTCCTCCTATTTCCAACAGTTGCTTCCAATTATCTGTCTCCCAAACTGGGACTCTATTCACCTGCCAATCGTTGGCTGCCCAGTGTCCTAGCCATTCAGTGGCTCCTTTAAGAACAGCATATGACTCAGCGTAAAAGGAGGTGGCTCCATGTTGTGCAGCTAGTAGGACAGCTCTGAGTTCCCCTACCCTCCCCTATTTCAATTGCTCTTTCTCCCGTTGTTACTTCCAGTGCTACGGCCTTATATTTGCACTTATTTTTTTAACGGTGAGATGACGCACCAGTAAACCACACTCCTCTAAGATCACTGCTGTCCCTCAAAGGAGGTGCTTCTTGGATTGGAGATGGTCTGTTTGGTGGGGATTGGAACAATAGGGCACCATCTATATCCTTTGGTATCCTTGTGAAGTAGCCTTGGATACTTTAACACTGCCTTCAGAGACTGGCTTGATTTCATTAATGCCTTCTAAATAAGCATACCACTTTCGAACTGTAGGTCTCTGGGCAATGCCAGCTGGTGGTGGTGTCCCTTTAAGGACCACATCTGGGAGGCGAAAAGGTCCCAGGAAAGATCACACTCTGTTCTCTTCTTATCTGCTCTGCTCGTTGCAACGCTCGCACCAGGGACAGTAAACCCTTCTCCAGGTCTGAATAGCTGCATTCAGTATCATTGAAGGAGTGGGAGCAAAATTCTAATGGTCTCTCCGGTCCTGCTGGTCCCTTCTGCCATAAATTACAACGGGAACCATGTTCACTGAGCCCCCATTCTACATGGACAGGGTCAGTTGGATGTATGGGGCCAAGTTGTTGGAATAACCTTAGCTCCTTTATTAGTAATTGCAGAGCATTAGTGTGTTGTTCAGTCCACACCCAGGATTTACCCTTTTTTGGCAAGCTATGAAGGGGGCGAGCAATGATGGAAAAGCCAGGGATGTGTTTACGCCAATAACTTAAAGTTCCCAGGACCTGCTGTAACTCCTTCGTGCTGGAAGGATTCTGTCCATGTTCTATTTTTTCAGGGTATCCTGAGGGACAGAAGCAGCTCCCTTAATCCACCAGACCCCCAGGAATTTAACTTCCTGTGCGGGTCCCTGACACTTTGAGTCGGGTCTACGTGAGGCACCCACTAACACTTCTGCCCTAGTCATTCGCTGCTCTCCCGGCAACCAGAGGTTAATTTTTGCAGTGGGGCATGTTTTTACCACACCATCAATTCCTGTGAAGTTGACTCTGCGTCGGGTGGGATTTATACCTAGAAGTTGTGCTGTTTCGTTAGTGATTGCAGACATTTGGGCTCCGGTATCAATAATAAAATTTACCAATATCTTCCGGGGTCCAACAGGAATGACAATAACAGGTTCGGAGTCTTTATGAGAGCGCCATTGGATTGCTAGTACCTGCCCGACAGGGTTGCTCAGTGCCCTCCCCGGGGATAGGAGTGTTGTGGCTGGGACTCTGTCAAATCAATCAAGTTATGTTCCGGTGCAGAAGGCACAGTTTTCTCACGGCTTGGGGATTCTCTGGTTAGACTTTTCTCCCCAGCCGCATTATTCTTTCTAGGTAGAGATTGGACTAGCGTACGGAGATCTCCCGTAGGGTCACCGTGCAAGAATTGTCAGGGCACCCCTAATTGTAGGGCTTTACGCCACAACTCATTCCGGTCCTTATCAGGCTTAAACCTTCCCTCTGATTTAGGGTTTTGAGTGTGAGTTTGGACTTGGCGAACCTTTCGCGGGTGTTCGGAGGATTTCTCACTAGTTTGGCTGGCCCAGCCCATTCGGCGCCCATATTGATCTATTTCCTGTACATTCCAGGTGGGCATGTAGTGACGACGGCCCCGCCCATGAGCACCCCGAGCATCCCGTATACGATCTTGAGTGCGAACAAGGAACGGTTTCAGGCAACCGGGAAGACCACGGATGAGAGGGGCTAATCGATCCGGGTCGATAGGGGCTGACATTGGGGATTTCCGAAATTCCTCTCTGTCATACATGGCTTGCAGACAAGCTGCTTTCCGTACAGCCGCAAACAGATCAGAGTAGCCTGTAGCTCTAATCTCTAACGGCTCCCCCCTCTCTCGCGGATCCATACCCCTTGCCCAATAGGCTGCTCGAGCGGTTAGGGAATAATTATGATCCCCAGGCATAGTGGTTAAAAACACTCCTGGTCCCCAAGAGTCTCCTGCTTCTTCCTCACTCAGCATAATTCTGCCCCCCCCTTCAGAAGAAACTCGCCACACGTACTCAACAGCTGACTCTTCTGGTCGCCTCGAATATTTCTCCCTTATTTTTGTTAACTCGGTTGGTGTCCATGGAACGGTACGCACAGTGGTGTGAATTTCATCACCATCATCAACTGCAGTTTCAGTTTTAACCAGAGGACGTAAAGGAAAAACTTGGGATTTCAAAGTAAAAGTCCTTTCCTCCTCATCTTCTTCGTCATCCTCACTATTAGACAAAAAAATCTCCGGTCTGGGTTCCGGAATTTGGATAACACATTAACTTACGAATCTGTTGGACCTGGGTCGAGGGCTGCATTTTATCTAAGAGCCCGGTCACCCTTTCAATAACATTTTAAGTTGGCGATTTTCACTCCCAAGTTGAGCATTCCGGTTTCCTAAACATTCATTCTCACTCACAAGCTTATCGACTTGAGTTCTTAATCTTTCTCCTGTCTCCTTTTGCAAGGCTAATGATGACTTCAGCACCTCATTCTCCGATTTCAGGGTTGCATATTCTACAGCTGAAATCAGATTAGGAGCGGGGGTTTCTCTAGCTTCTTGTTGTGCACAAGATAAACAGGCGCCTAACACAGCACAAATCACACCCTTGCCTTTCCCCGCTCTGAGCTTCTGTGAAACCCGACGCTCTTCAATACGTTCCACCACTTTCTCTTCATCCTTCCAAAATTTTTGGGCCCACTCCTTCCCAGCCTGGGAAGGGGCACAATCATATTTTTGCAGCAGTTTATCCATGGCAATCCTGCCGACTACGCCAAATTCTGTTGCGTGAAACGGGGCCAAGCGGTTTTGGCAGAAGATAAACCCCCTTGCGTTCTAACACTCCTCACCGAGGTGGGAGGCCAGGTGCGGCTGGGTTTCAATTCTGAGTGATGCCCAATTCAGCACTATCAGGCCAATCGCGTTTAATATGTGTTAAACTATTACGATTTGGAGACACTAATAGTGGGCTGCACCTTCAGTCTAGTCGTGCTCCTGAACCAGCACGGCCTCTCTCAAGTTTTGGTCGCGTTCAGTGAGAAAGCGAAACGACTAGCTACTGAAACAGTGCAGTTTATTTAAACAACAGATATACAGGTTCTTTAGGATTGCCGGTGATAAATACACTGTCTGCAAAGCACGTGCAAATAAAGACATTGTTAAATAGACAAACGCGCGACAAAATTATAAACGATACAGCCTGGCTATAAATGTAGGGTAGAGATTCTCTAGAGAAATTTCTAGAGTCCCCGAGAAAGCACTCGGTGTAATCAAAGTCTTACCCAAAGGCGTCCTTATGAGGGGGAAGAAAGGCTCAGCCCGTCGACTGATCCCAGAAAACAGCGGTGGGATTCTTCGCGATGGTGTCTTCCCAGACATTCCCCCTCTCTTGGGCTATTTTTATATTATTTTTTTAACTTCAAAGTGGAGTTTGAGTGACTTTAGTCATATGTACTTTTATTATGATTAATGTACTCAAGGAGGAGTGTTCACACCTCGGGGGCGGATAGCCTCCGGGATGGAGGTGTGTTTTGGTACATTGTGGTGAGCAAAGTTCGCACAAAAGGACAGCATTTCATCAACATTTGACGAAATGTTGGCTCGGGTGGCGTGTAAGCCGCTTATCAGTTCCGTAGTACCATCTCGTCCCCATATCTGCTATTCGTCACAAGGGAAGGCCACGGAACAAGCGCGTTCCGTTCCATCCCTCGTGTAGTTTCGCAAACAACCTTGTACAGGGAATCACAGCTGTTGCATTCTTCGTGTGCTAGCTGCGGCTGTATTCTACCTCAGAAGCCTCTTGATTTTATGACTTTCCTTAATGTGTGAACAATGCTGTATTTTTGTATTCTTGGCCAATTTAGTAATTATTCCACAAGAACACACATTGGTTGCCGATTTATCAACGGGTCTAATCACCACAGGCCAACTGTAATCAAAACCATCTATGTAGACTCTACCAAAGCGGACAAATACAACACTGATTGTTACAAAATTATGGAGCCAAATTCAGATTGCTGGCACAATTTCACTTTCATCAAACCTACAGTAGTGTACTGTATTTGGGGCTACAAGGGCACAGAATTGTTATTTGAATTTATGATTGACTCAAATACACCTGAACTTGCTGAAATGAATCCAGAACCTACACCCCACAAACTCTCAAAGGCTCTCTCTTCTAAGAGAAAAAAAAAAAAAACACCTCTCTCTTTTCTAAGCCCTCCATTAGACTAACTCCTTACATTTTCAACATTGGCCCTTACGTTATTAAACACACACAGGTCAACAACAGGTACTGTTTAATCCCACATATTCCCTCAAACGAGCAGAATTGTCAATGCAGATTAAAATCTCTGCGATCAAACCCACCTGCTTACCATTCCTGAGTACATCTTATGCAGAATGGTCAGCATGGTTACGCAAACGAACTCTTGCCACTTCACACGGACGGAAGAGGGATGCGACTGGTATCTTAGGAACAGGCCTGGGAGTCTTGAATAGTATAGATGCTGAGATACTTGCCAACAAACTAGTCACAACCGCTACTGATCTGGACAAATTAAGACATCCCCTACGGTCCTCTCTATTAGCATTGGGAAACCACCAACGGCTTTTATAGAATATATTGCCTCAATGGGAAGAAACGGGTGAAAAAGACCATCAGCTGATCACAGATGCACTTGGTACAACTCAAACCAATGTTTCCTTGGCTCTTAGTTGTATCCAAGCCCAATTGTGGATGCAATCTATGACAGCCGCAATCATAAGGGAAGGTAAAGAAGGCACCTTGCCCACCGAAATTCGAAAAGTAATATGGGATAACGCAATTGAATTTGAGAAAAAATTTCAGTCCAGGTGGTATCTGGTTAATTTCACCTACGATCCCACTGAGAGCAAAGCCACAGCTTTTGTCTTAACGATACGCAATGCCTCCGTATACACCACATACCCAATCATCGCACTGGGGTTGAATCACCAAGGAGCTCTACTCTATCCAACACAGCACAGAGGTTGGGCACGACAAAATGAGACTAAATGGCAAACTGCTGATGTTGACGCATGCGTTTCACGAGACCAACAAGGATTCATTTGTGAGAGTAATACTCTCAAAGCACAAGACCTTTGTCTTGACACCAACCAGAATGTTTGTCACTTTGAGACACATCCCGATGAAACCCCAGAGACTGTGCTTGACTATATTGGGAAAGGGTGCGTTAGCATGAGGTCTCCCTGTAGTCTTGTATTCAGAGATGACATAGTAATCACTCAAATCTTTGTGTTTGAACTTTACTAACACAAAGTTACGGGATGCGACTTCAATTATTAAGCTCCTGTTACGTCTTTTCAATTGCTACAACCTAATTATACGTTGATTCGAGATTGTTGCCTGCCCCTATCGGAATGAATCTCTCCCTGGTGAAGAAGCTGCTAAAACACAATGAATTGAAGCGACTCTTGAAAGAGGCCCAAGAAAATAGACAGACAACTTTGATTACCGTCCATCATCAGGTTGAAGAAATACACAAAGCGTTGGAAAGAGTGAAGAGAGGCGAAGGACATAGATGGGGAGATCCTCTTTTTGGATGGTCACCGACAGTTACAGGACTTTATAACAAGATGCTTCACTCTGTTGTTGTTTTACTAATACTCACTGTATTGTGCTTTACTTAGACAATTGTTTTGCATGTTAGACTTTGGATTATGATGAAAAGTTTAAATCGCTTGATCACTCCGCGAGAAGGATTTCCACTTGATATCCCTCACCACAAGAACACATGTGATCTTTCTTATCAGTGTTGAGTACGTCGACCTTGACTGACTGTAGACAAAGCTTTCCCTGCAGGCTCTTTGCGCGGGGGACCCATCTCCAGCCGTATGGCCATTTTTGTGCCTGGCGCGGCGCCAAGTGGGAAAGGGTGGTTTTGAGGCTGAAGGCAGCAGGAAAGCCTGCAGCCCCCAGGTCTGTGGGGCTACGCAAGCGGTTCCCAAAGAGCTTTAGAACAAGGCATAGTTTTCCCTGCTGGCTCTTTGGGCATGGGACCCATCTCCAGCCGTATGGCCATTTTTGTGCCTGGCGCGGCGCCAAGTGTGAAAGGGTGGCTTTGAGGCTGAAGGCAGCAGCAAAGCCCGCAGCCCCCAGGTCTGTGGGGCTACGCAAGCGGTTCCCAAAGAGCTTTAGAACAAGGCATAGTTTTCCCTGCTGGCTCTTTGGGCGGGGGACCCATCTCCAGCCGTATGGCCATTTTTGTGCCTGGCGCGGCGCCAAGTGGGAAAGGGTGGTGTTGAGGCTGAAGGCAGCAGCAAAGCCTGCAGCCCTAAGGTCTGTGGGGCTACGCAAGCGGTTCCCAAAGAGCTTTAGAACAAGGCAGAGTTTTCCCTGCTGGCTCTTTGGGCGGCGGACACATGTCCAGTCGTATGGCCATTTTTGTGCCTGGCGCGGCGCCAAGTGGGAAAGGGTGGTGTCGAGTCTGAAGGCAGCAGGAAAGCCTGCAGCCCCCAGGTCTGTGGGGCTACGCAAGCGGTTCCCAAAGAGCTTTAGAACAAGGCATAGTTTTCCCTGCTGGCTCTTTGGGCGGGGGACCCATCTCCAGCCGTATGGCCATTTTTGTGCCTGATAGGGCGCCAAGTGGGAAAGGGTGGTGTCGAGGCTGAAGAGAGCAGGAAAGCCCGCAGCCCCCACGTCTGTGGGGCCAAGCAAGCAGTTCCCAAAGAGCTTTAGAACAAGGCATAGTTTTCCCTGCTGGCTCTTTGGGCATGGGACCCATCTCCACCCATAGGCCATTTTTGTGCCTGATAGGGCGCCAAGTGGGAAAGGGTGGCTTTGAGGCTGAAGACAGCAGGAAAGCCTGCAGCTCCCAGGTCTGTGGGGCTATGCAAGAGGTTCCCAAAGAGCTTTAGAACAAGGCATAGTTTTCCCTGCTGGCTCTTTGGGCGGGGGACCCATCTCCAGCCGTATGGCCATTTTTGTGCCTGGCGCGGCGCCAAGTGGGAAAGGGTGGCTTTGAGGATGAAGGCAGCAGGAAAGCCCGCAGCCCCCAGGTCTGTGGGGCTACGCAAGCGGTTCCCAAAGAGCTTTAGAACAAGGCATAGTTTTCCCTGCTGGCTCTTTGGGTGGGGGACCCATCTCCAGACGTATGGCTATTTTTGTGCCTGGCGCGGCGCCAAGTGGGTAAGGGTGGTGTCGAGGCTGAAGGCAGCAGGAAAGCCCGCAGCCCCCACGTCTGTGGGGCCAAGCAAGCGGTTCCCAGAGAGCTTTAGAACAAGGCATAGTTTTCCCTGCTGGCTCTTTGGGCGGGGGACCCATCTCCAGCCATATGGCCATTTTTGTGCCTGGCGCGGTGCGTAGTGGGAAAGGGTGGTTTTGAGGCTGAAGGCAGCAGGAAAGCCCGCAGCCCCCAGGTCTGTGGGGCCAAGCAAGCGGTTCCCAAAGAGCTTTAGAACAAGGCATAGTTTTCCCTGCTGGCTCTTTGGGCATGGGACCCATCTCCAGCCATAGGCCATTTTTGTGCCTGGCAGGGCGCCAAGTGGGAAAGGGTGGCTTTGAGGCTGAAGGCAGCAGCAAAGCCCGCAGCCCCCAGGTCTGTGGGGCTACGCAAGCGGTTCCCAAAGAGCTTTAGAACAAGGCATAGTTTTCCCTGCTGGCTCTTTGGGCGGGGGACCCATCTCCAGCCGTATGGCCATTTTTGTGCCTGATAGGGCGCCAAGTGGGAAAGGCTGGTGTCGAGGCTGAAGGCAGCAGGAAATCCCGCAGCCCCCAGGTCTGTGGGGCTACGCAAGCGGTTCCCAAATAGCTTTAGAACAAGGCATAGTTTTCCCTGCTGGCTCTTTGGGCGGGGGACCCATCTCCAGCCGTATGGCCATTTTTGTGCTTGATAGGGCGCCAAGTGGGAAAGGGTGGCTTTGAGGCTGAAGGCAGCAGGAAAGCCCGCAGCCCCCAGGTCTGTGGGGCTACGCAAGCGGTTCCCAAAGAGCTTTAGAACAAGGCATAGTTTTCCCTGCTGGCTCTTTTGGCAGGGGACCCATCTCCAGCCGTATGGCCATTTTTGTCCCTGGCCCGGCGCCAAGTGGGAAAGGGTGGTGTTGAGGCTGAAGGCAGCAGGAAAGCCCGCAGCCCCCAGGTCTGTGGGGCTACGCAAGCGGTTCCCAAAGAGCTTTAGAACAAGGCATAGTTTTCCCTGCTGGCTCTCTGGGCGGGGGACCCATCTCCAGCCGTATGGCCATTTTTGAGCCTGGAGCAGTGCCAAGTGGGAAAGGGTGGTTTTGAGGGTGAAGGCAGCAGGAAAGCCCGCAGCCCCCAGGTCTGTGGGGCTACGCAAGCGGTTCCCAAAGAGCTTTAGAACAAGGCATAGTTTTCCCTGCTGGCTCTTTGGGCGGGGGACCCATCTCCAGCCGTATGGCCATTTTTGTGCCTGGCGCGGCGCCAAGTGGGAAAGGGTGGTGTCGAGGCTGAAGGCAGCAGGAAAGCCCGCAGCCCCCAGGTCTGTGGGGCTACGCAAGCGGTTCCCAAAGAGCTTTAGAACAAGGCATAGTTTTCCCTGCTGGCTCTCTGGGCGGGGACCCATCTCCAGCCGTATGGCCATTTTTGAGCCTGGCGCGGCGCCAGGTGGGAAAGGGTGGCTTTGAGGCTGAAGGCAGCAGCAAAGCCTGCAGCCCCCAGGTCTGTGGGGCTACGCAAGCGGTTCCCAAAGAGCTTTAGAACAAGGCATAGTTTTCCCTGCTGGCTCTTAGGGCGGGGGACCCATCTCCAGCCGTATGGCCATTTTTGTGCCTGGCGCGGCGCCAAGTGGGAAAGGGTGGTGTCGAGGCTGAAGGCAGCAGGAAAGCCCGCAGCCCCCAGGTCTGTGGTGCTACGCAAGCGGTTCCCAAAGAGCTTTAGAACAAGGCATAGTTTTCCCTGCTCGCTCTTTGGGCGGGGGACCCATCTCCAGCCGTATGGCCATTTTTGTGCCTGGCGAAGCCCCAAGAGGGAAAGGGTGGCTTTGAATCTGAAGGCAGCAGGAAAGCCCGCAGCCCCCAGGTCTGTGGGGCTACGCAAGCGGTTCCCAAAGAGCTTTAGAACAAGGCATAGTTTTCCCTGCTGGCTCTTTTGGCAGGGGACCCATCTCCAGCCGTATGGCCATTTTTGTCCCTGGCCCGGCGCCAAGTGGGAAAGGGTGGTGTTGAGGCTGAAGGCAGCAGGAAAGCCCGCAGCCCCCAGGTCTGTGGGACTACGCAAGCGGTTCCCAAAGAGCTTTAGAACAAGGCATAGTTTTCCCTGCTGGCTCTTTGCGCCTGGGACCCATCTCCAGCCATAGGCCATTTTTGTGCTTGATAGGGCGCCAAGTGGGAAAGGGTGGCTTTGAGGCTGAAGGCAGCAGGAAAGCCTGCAGCCCCCAGGTCTGTGGGGCTACGCAAGCGGTTCCCAAAGAGCTTTAGAACAAGGCATAGTTTTCCCTGCTGGCTCTTTGGGCGGGGGACCCATCTCCAGCCGTATGGCCATTTTTGTGCCTGATAGGGCGCCAAGAGGGAAAGGGTGGTGTCGAGGCTGAAGACAGCAGGAAAGCCCGCAGCCCCCAGGTCTGTGGGGCCAAGCAAGCAGTTCCCAAAGAGCTTTAGAACAAGGCATAGTTTTCCCTGCTGGCTCTTTGGGCATGGGACCCATCTCCACCCATAGGCCATTTTTGTGCCTGATAGGGCGCCAAGTGGGAAAGGGTGGCTTTGAGGCTGAAGACAGCAGGAAAGCCTGCAGCTCCCAGGTCTGTGGGGCTATGCAAGAGGTTCCCAAAGAGCTTTAGAACAAGGCATAGTTTTCCCTGCTGGCTCTTTGGGCGGGGGACCCATCTCCAGCCGTATGGCCATTTTTGTGCCTGGCGCGGCGCCAAGTGGGAAAGGGTGGCTTTGAGGATGAAGGCAGCAGGAAAGCCCGCAGCCCCCAGGTCTGTGGGGCTACGCAAGCGGTTCCCAAAGAGCTTTAGAACAAGGCATAGTTTTCCCTGCTGGCTCTTTGGGTGGGGGACCCATCTCCAGACGTATGGCTATTTTTGTGCCTGGCGCGGTGCGTAGTGGCATAGGGTGGTGTCGAGGCTGAAGGCAGCAGGAAAGCCCGCAGCCCCCACGTCTGTGGGCCCAAGCAAGCGGTTCCCAGAGAGCTTTAGAACAAGGCATAGTTTTCCCTGCTGGCTCTTTGGGCGGGGGACCCATCTCCAGCCATATGGCCATTTTTGTGCCTGGCACGGCGCCAAGTGGGAAAGGGTGGCTTTGAGGCTGAAGGCAGCAGGAAAGCCCGCAGCCCCCAGGTCTGTGGGGCTACGCAAGCGGTTCCCAAAGAGCTTTAGAACAAGGCATAGTTTTCCCTGCTAGCTCTTTGGGCGGGGGACCCATCTCCAGCCGTATGGCCATTTTTGTGCCTGATAGGGCGCCAAGTGGGAAAGGCTGGTGTCGAGGCTGAAGGCAGCAGGAAATCCCGCAGCCCCCAGGTCTGTGGGGCTACGCAAGCGGTTCCCAAATAGCTTTAGAACAAGGCATAGTTTTCCCTGCTGGCTCTTTGGGCGGGGGACCCATCTCCAGCCGTATGGCCATTTTTGTGCCTGATAGGGCGCCAAGTGGGAAAGGGTGGCTTTGAGGCTGAAGACAGCAGGAAAGCCCGCAGCCCCCAGGTCTGTGGGGCTATGCAAGCGGTTCCCAAAGAGCTTTAGAACAAGGCATAGTTTTCCCTGCTGGCTCTTTGGGCGGGGGACCCATCTCCAGCCGTATGGCCATTTTTGTGCCTGGCGCGGCGCCAAGTGGGAAAGGGTGGTGTCGAGGCTGAAGGCAGCAGGAAAGCCTGCAGCCCCCAGGTCTGTGGGGCTACGCAAGCGGTTCCCAAAGAGCTTTAGAACAAGGCATAGTTTTCCCTGCTGGCTCTCTGGGCGGGGACCCATCTCCAGCCGTATGGCCATTTTTGAGCCTGGCGCGGCGCCAGGTGGGAAAGGGTGGCTTTGAGGCTGAAGGCAGCAGCAAAGCCTGCAGCCCCCAGGTCTGTGGGGCTACGCAAGCGGTTCCCAAAGAGCTTTAGAACAAGGCATAGTTTTCCCTGCTGGCTCTTAGGGCGGGGGACCCATCTCCAGCCGTATGGCCATTTTTGTGCCTGGCGCGGCGCCAAGTGGGAAAGGGTGGTGTCGAGGCTGAAGGCAGCAGGAAAGCCCGCAGCCCCCAGGTCTGTGGTGCTACGCAAGCGGTTCCCAAAGAGCTTTAGAACAAGGCATAGTTTTCCCTGCTCGCTCTTTGGGCGGGGGACCCATCTCCAGCCGTATGGCCATTTTTGTGCCTGGCGAAGCCCCAAGAGGGAAAGGGTGGCTTTGAATCTGAAGGCAGCAGGAAAGCCCGCAGCCCCCACGTCTGTGGGGCTACGCAAGCGGTTCCCAAAGAGCTTTAGAACAAGGCATAGTTTTCCCTGCTGGCTCTTTTGGCAGGGGACCCATCTCCAGCCGTATGGCCATTTTTGTCCCTGGCCCGGCGCCAAGTGGGAAAGGGTGGTGTTGAGGCTGAAGGCAGCAGCAAAGCCCGCAGCCCCCAGGTCTGTGGGACTACGCAAGCGGTTCCCAAAGAGCTTTAGAACAAGGCATAGTTTTCCCTGCTGGCTCTCTGGGCGGGGGACCCATCTGCAGCCGTATGGCCATTTTTGAGCCTGGAGCAGTGCCAAGTGGGAAAGGGTGGTTTTGAGGGTGAAGGCAGCAGGAAAGCCCGCAGCCCCCAGGTCTGAGGGGCTACGCAAGCGGTTCCCAAAGAGCTTTAGAACAAGGCATAGTTTTCCCTGCTGGCTCTTTGGGCGGGGGACCCATCTCCAGCCGTATGGCCATTTTTGTGCCTGGCGCGGCGCCAAGTGGGTAAGGGTGGTTTTGAGGCTGAAGGCAGCAGGAAAGCCCGCAGCCCCCACGTCTGTGGGGCCAAGCAAGCGGTTCCCAAAGAGCTTTAGAACAAGGCATAGTTTTCCCTGCTGGCTCTTTGCGCCTGGGACCCATCTCCAGCCATAGGCCATTTTTGTGCTTGATAGGGCGCCAAGTGGGAAAGGGTGGCTTTGAGGCTGAAGGCAGCAGGAAAGCCTGCAGCCCCCAGGTCTGTGGGGCTACGCAAGCAGTTCCCAAAGAGCTTTAGAACAAGGCATAGTTTTCCCTGCTGGCTCTTTGTTCGGGGGACCCATCTCCAGCCATAGGCCATTTTTGTGCCTGGCCCGGCGCCCAGTGGGAAAGGGTGGCTTTGAGTCTTGAAGGCAGCAGGAAAGCCCGCAGCCCCCAGGTCTGTGGGGCTACGCAAGCGGTTCCCAAAGAGCTTTAGAACAAGGCATAGTTTTCCCTGCTGGCTCTCTGGGCGGGGGACCCATCTCCAGCCGTATGGCCATTTTTGAGCCTGGCGCGGCGCCAAGTGGGAAAGGGTTGTGTCGAGGCTAAAGGCAGCAGGAAAGCCCGCAGCCCCCAGGTCTGTGGGGCTACGCAAGCGGTTCCCAAAGAGCTTTAGAACAAGGCATAATTTTCCCTGCTGGCTCTTTGGGCGGGGGACCCATCTCCAGCCGTATGGCCATTTTTGTGCCTGGCGCAGCGCCAAGTGGGAAAGGGTGGTTTTGAGGCTGAAGGCAGCAGCAAAGCCTGCAGCCCCCAGGTCTGTGGGGCTACGCAAGCGGTTCCCAAAGAGCTTTAGAACAAGGCATAGTTTTCCCTGCTGGCTCTTTGGGCGGGGGACCCATCTCCAGCCGTATGGCCATTTTTGTGCCTGGCCGGGGGCCAAGTGGGAAAGGGTGGTTTTGAGGCTGAAGGCAGCAGGAAAGCCCGCAGCCCCCAGGTCTGTGGGGCTACGCAAGCGGTTCCCAAAGAGCTTTAGAACAAGGCATAGTTTTCCCTGCTGGCTCTCTGGGCGGGGGACCCATCTCCAGCCGTATGGCCATTTTTGAGCCTGGCGCGGCGCCAGGTGGGAAAGGGTGGCTTTGAGGCTGAAGGCAGGAGCAAAGCCTGCAGCCCCCAGGTCTGTGGTGCTACGCAAGCGGTTCCCAAAGAGCTTTAGAACAAGGCATAGTTTTCCCTGCTGGCTCTTTGGGCGGGGGACCCATCTCCAGCCATAGGCCATTTTTGTGCCTGGCGCGAAGCCAAGTTGGAAAGGGTGCTGTCGAGGCTGAAGGCAGCAGGAAAGCCCGCAGCCCCAAGGTCTGTGGGGCTACGCAAGCGGTTCCCAAAGAGCTTTAGAACAAGGCATAGTTTTCCCTGCTGGCTCTTTTGGCAGGGGACCCATCTCCAGCCGTATGGCCATTTTTGTGCCTGGCCCGGCGCAAAGTGGGAAAGGGTGGCTTTGAGGCTGAAGGCAGCAGGAAAGCCTGCAGCCCCCAGGTCTGTGGGGCTACGCAAGCGGTTCCCAAAGAGCTTTAGAACAAGGCATAGTTTTCCCTGCTGGCTCTTTGGGCGGGGGACCCATCTCCAGCCGTACGGCCATTTTTGTGCCTGGCGCGGCGCCAAGAGGGAAAGGGTGGTGTCGAGGCTAAAGGCAGCAGGAAACCCGCAGCCCCCAGGTCTGTGGGGCTACGCAAGCGGTTCCCAAAGAGCTTTAGAACAAGGCATAGTTTGCCCTGCTGGCTCTTTGGGCGGGGGACCCATCTCCAGCCGTATGGCCATTTTTGTGCATGGCGCAGCGCCAAGTGGGAAATGGTGGTATCGAGGCTGAAGGCAGCAGGAAAGCCCGCAGCCCCCAGGTCTGTGGGGCTACGCAAGCGGTTCCCAAAGAGCTTTAGAACAAGGCATAGTTTTCCCTGCTGGCTCTTTGGGCATGGGACCCATCTCCACCCATAGGCCATTTTTGTGCCTGATAGGGCGCCAAGTGGGAAAGGGTGGCTTTGAGGCTGAAGACAGCAGGAAAGCCTGCAGCCCCCAGGTCTGTGGGGCTACGCAAGCGGTTCCCAAAGAGCTTTAGAACAAGGCATAGTTTTCCCTGCTGGCTCCTTGGGTGGGGGACCCATCTCCAGCCGTATGGCTATTTTTGTGCCTGACGCGGTGCGTAGTGGCATAGGGTGGTTTTGAGGCTGAAGGCAGCAGGAAAGCCCGCAGCCCCCACGTCTGTGGGGCCAAGCAAGCGGTTCCCAAAGAGCTTTAGAACAAGGCATAGTTTTCCCAGCTGGCTCTTTGGGCGGGGGACCCATCTCCAGCCGTATGGCCATTTTTGAGCCTGGCGCGGCGCCAAGTGGGAAAGGGTGGCTTTGAGGCTGAAGGCAGCAGCAAAGCCTGCAGCCCTAAGGTCTGTGGGGCTACGCAAGCGGTTCCCAAAGAGCTTTAGAACAAGGCAGAGTTTTCCCTGCTGGCTCTTTGGGCGGCGGACACATGTCCAGTCGTATGGCCATTTTTGTGCCTGGCGCGGCGCCAAGTGGGAAAGGGTGGTGTCGAGTCTGAAGGCAGCAGGAAAGCCCGCAGCCCCCAGGTCTGTGGGGCTATGGAAGCGGTTCCCAAAGAGCTTTAGAACAAGGCAGAGTTTTCCCTGCTGGCTCTTTGGGCGGGGGACCCATCTCCAGCCGTATGGCCATTTTTGTGCCTGGCGCGGCGCCAAGTGGGAAAGGGTGGCTTTGAGGATGAAGGCAGCAGGAAAGCCCGCAGCCCCCAGGTCTGTGGGGCTACGCAAGCGGTTCCCAAAGAGCTTTAGAACAAGGCATAGTTTTCCCTGCTGGCTCTTTGGGTGGGGGACCCATCTCCAGACGTATGGCTATTTTTGTGCCTGGCGCGGTGCGTAGTGGCATAGGGTGGTGTCGAGGCTGAAGGCAGCAGGAAAGCCCGCAGCCCCCACGTCTGTGGGCCCAAGCAAGCGGTTCCCAAAGAGCTTTAGAACAAGGCATAGTTTTCCCTGCTGGCTCTTTGGGCGGGGGACCCATCTCCAGCCATATGGCCATTTTTGTGCCTGGCACGGCGCCAAGTGGGAAAGGGTGGCTTTGAGGCTGAAGGCAGCAGCAAAGCCCGCAGCCCCCAGGTCTGTGGGGCTACGCAAGCGGTTCCCAAAGAGCTTTAGAACAAGGCATAGTTTTCCCTGCTAGCTCTTTGGGCGGGGGACCCATCTCCAGCCGTATGGCCATTTTTGTGCCTGATAGGGCGCCAAGTGGGAAAGGCTGGTGTCGAGGCTGAAGGCAGCAGGAAATCCCGCAGCCCCCAGGTCTGTGGGGCTACGCAAGCGGTTCCCAAATAGCTTTAGAACAAGGCATAGTTTTCCCTGCTGGCTCTTTGGGCGGGGGACCCATCTCCAGCCGTATGGCCATTTTTGTGCCTGATAGGGCGCCAAGTGGGAAAGGGTGGCTTTGAGGCTGAAGACAGCAGGAAAGCCCGCAGCCCCCAGGTCTGTGGGGCTATGCAAGCGGTTCCCAAAGAGCTTTAGAACAAGGCATAGTTTTCCCTGCTGGCTCTTTGGGCGGGGGACCCATCTCCAGCCGTATGGCCATTTTTGTGCCTGGCGCGGCGCCAAGTGGGAAAGGGTGGTGTCGAGGCTGAAGGCAGCAGGAAAGCCTGCAGCCCCCAGGTCTGTGGGGCTACGCAAGCGGTTCCCAAAGAGCTTTAGAACAAGGCATAGTTTTCCCTGCTGGCTCTCTGGGCGGGGACCCATCTCCAGCCGTATGGCCATTTTTGAGCCTGGCGCGGCGCCAGGTGGGAAAGGGTGGCTTTGAGGCTGAAGGCAGCAGCAAAGCCTGCAGCCCCCAGGTCTGTGGGGCTACGCAAGCGGTTCCCAAAGAGCTTTAGAACAAGGCATAGTTTTCCCTGCTGGCTCTTAGGGCGGGGGACCCATCTCCAGCCGTATGGCCATTTTTGTGCCTGGCGCGGCGCCAAGTGGGAAAGGGTGGTGTCGAGGCTGAAGGCAGCAGGAAAGCCCGCAGCCCCCAGGTCTGTGGTGCTACGCAAGCGGTTCCCAAAGAGCTTTAGAACAAGGCATAGTTTTCCCTGCTGGCTCTTTGCGCCTGGGACCCATCTCCAGCCATAGGCCATTTTTGTGCTTGATAGGGCGCCAAGTGGGAAAGGGTGGCTTTGAGGCTGAAGGCAGCAGGAAAGCCTGCAGCCCCCAGGTCTGTGGGGCTACGCAAGCAGTTCCCAAAGAGCTTTAGAACAAGGCATAGTTTTCCCTGCTGGCTCTCTGGGCGGGGGACCCATCTGCAGCCGTATGGCCATTTTTGAGCCTGGAGCAGTGCCAAGTGGGAAAGGGTGGTTTTGAGGGTGAAGGCAGCAGGAAAGCCCGCAGCCCCCAGGTCTGTGGGGCTACGCAAGCGGTTCCCAAAGAGCTTTAGAACAAGGCATAGTTTTCCCTGCTGGCTCTTTGGGCGGGGGACCCATCTCCAGCCGTATGGCCATTTTTGTGCCTGGCGCGGCGCCAAGTGGGTAAGGGTGGTTTTGAGGCTGAAGGCAGCAGGAAAGCCCGCAGCCCCCACGTCTGTGGGGCCAAGCAAGCGGTTCCCAAAGAGCTTTAGAACAAGGCATAGTTTTCCCTGCTGGCTCTTTGCGCCTGGGACCCATCTCCAGCCATAGGCCATTTTTGTGCTTGATAGGGCGCCAAGTGGGAAAGGGTGGCTTTGAGGCTGAAGGCAGCAGCAAAGCCTGCAGCCCCCAGGTCTGTGGGGCTACGCAAGCAGTTCCCAAAGAGCTTTAGAACAAGGCATAGTTTTCCCTGCTGGCTCTTTGTTCGGGGGACCCATCTCCAGCCATAGGCCATTTTTGTGCCTGGCCCGGCGCCCAGTGGGAAAGGGTGGCTTTGAGTCTTGAAGGCAGCAGGAAAGCCCGCAGCCCCCAGGTCTGTGGGGCTACGCAAGCGGTTCCCAAAGAGCTTTAGAACAAGGCATAGTTTTCCCTGCTGGCTGTCCTGGTTCCGGTGGGGATAGGGTTAACTTTTCCTGGTATTCCATGCCATGTGAGCCACGCCCACCCTGAGCTGCCGGGGGAGGGGGCAGGAAGTTGCTGCTTAAAAGCGGGCTGGGGCGGCCCGGGTCCGGCCGGCGAGCGGCGAGCGGCAGGGGGAGCGGCGGTTCCGTAATCGCGTTTGTATATTCCCCTATCCGTGTTGTTGTTGTTGTTGTTGTTTGCCTGTTCCCTTTGCTGTTCTATTAAACTGCCTTTGTCTCAACCCAAGAGTCTTGCCTTTTCTTACGATTCTTCCTGTGTTTGGAAGGCACGAGCGAGCGACACGTGGTTCTTTGTTGCCGTCTGAGGCTAAACCACGGCAGTCCTTTTTGGCGCCCAACGTGGGGCTCGAAGGGTTGAGATAACGACAGAATCCAACTAGAACGTGGAAAAAAAACGGTTTTGGTTTGTTTTTGTATGCATTTATTTTATTAGGTAAGTAGTCACTGGTCATCATGTTGCTTGGTTTGTTCTCATGGCTGTGTTACATAAATTCCTATATGGCTTATGTACTCCCTGCGATGCTGTTTACCATGTCTGGAACAGGGATGAGGATTATCATTCTGCTGTCCTGTGCGATATCTGTTTATGATATGATAACATCACTGTTCAGACGGCTATTTTGGGGTGTTTATGCGGTTTTGCTGTCCTGTCCGTACATTGGACACCGTCTCTCAGAATTTGTTAATAATTTCCCCAGCCCTTCTGCCTCCCTTTTCTCCTTCGGGTCAGGTATGACAGCTTTTGAGAATTTTGAATATCCTTGGGATACTCAAACTAGCGTGTTCGTAGTGCTATGTCTCCTGAATACGTTCCAGGTCTTGTTTAGGGTTAAGCGACTATTTAAGACTACCACCCGGAGATCTGCTCCGAGGCTGGATAGTCAGGGGTGGCATGGCATGTGGGAGAGCATGGGCAGGTACCTAGAGAACTACTCACCTCCAATGGTCTGGGACTTCACCCCTGAACAATTACAGGACCCTGATAAAGTGGTAGAATATTTGAAGGGAAAATGCTGTGGCTATTCTAGAGAGGCACAACTCACCGCGCTGTGCTGGGCCCTGGCCAGTATCTACCAGGCACTGCTCAGAATTATGCAGCACCCTCAAGGGGAAGAGATGGAAACCAGACCTGAGGCGGCCCCTGCGGCTGCTGCAGCCCCTGCTGCAGCCCCTGCTGCGGCCCCTGCGGCGGCCCCTGCGGCTGCTGCAGCCCCTGCTGCGGCCCCTGCAGCCCCTGCGGCGGCCCCTGTGGCGGCCCCTGCGGCTGCGGCGGCCCCTGCAGCGGCCCCTGCGGCTGCTGCAATCCTTGCGACAGACACTGCGGCTACTGCAACCCCCGTGGTAACCACTGCCACTGAACCAGGGAACCAACCCATGCCAGTATCAGTTGCCCCCATACAGAAGAAGAAGTACACAAAGAAATCAGTTCGCTTAGTAAGAGATGATGATGAACCAGGGCCATCACGAGAGCAGGAGGAAGAGGCAGAACCAGAGATAATTACTCGATCCCTATCCTTGAGTGAGCTGCGGGATATGCGAAAAGATTTTAGCCGACTTTCAGGCGAGCACATTGTCACCTGGCTGCTCCGGTGCTGGGATAATGGGGCCAGTAGCCTGGAATTAGAGGGCAGGGAGGCCAGGCAGCTGGGGTCCCTGTCTAGGGAAGGCGGCATTGACAAGGCGATCGGGAAAAAGACCCAAGCCCTCAGCCTCTGGAAACGACTCCTGTCAGGCGTGAGGGAGAGGTACCCCTTCAGCGAGGATGTTGTATGTCAGCCAAGCAAGTGGACTACCATGGAAAGAGGTATCCAGTACCTGAGAGAATTAGCCGTGCGGGAGATGATTTATTATGACTTGGACAATGCAGACTTACCCACAGACCCTGATGAGGTGCGATGCACAAGGCCCATGTGGCGGAAGTTTGTACGGAGCGCACCATCGTCATATGCCAACTCCCTGGCAGTAATGGAATGGAAAGGTGAAGAGGGACCAACGGTGGATGAGGTAGCTGGCCGGCTCCGGCGATATGAAGAAAGTCTCTCTTCCCCCCTTGTCTCAGCTGTGGAGAAACTGTCGCGGAAGGTCCAGCAACTTGAAGAGAATATGTCCTACTCCCCACCTGCACGGGCCAGCATCTCAGCTATTAGAAGTAGGCATTTCCCCACTCAAGAGAGAGAGTACAGAGGGTACACACCACGAGGCACCCTGTGGTTCTACCTGCGGGACCACGGAGAGGACATGAGGAAGTGGGACGGACAACCTACTTCGATCCTGCGGACACGGGTACAGGAGTTGCAAGGAAGGACAACCACAAAAGGGGATCCCTCCAGGAAAAGTGCCGCCCCAGTTTCCAGTGGGCCGTTCCCCAGACAAAGCAGAAGGCTTGATCTTGCTTCTGATCCTCTTGAAGGAACTTCCAAGTCATTTATGCAAGAAGTGAGTAATGGATACTATGACCAGTATTAGGGGGGCCCTGCCTCCGGCCAGGTGGAGGAAAGGGATAACCGGGTTTATTGGACGGTGTGGATTCGATGGCCTGGCACATCAGACCCACAGGAGTATAAGGCTCTAGTGGACACGGGTGCGCAGTGTACTTTAATACCATCAAGCTATAGAGGGGCAGAACCCATTTGTATTTCTGGGGTGACAGGGGGATCCCAAGAGTTGACTGTACTGGAGGCAGAAGTGAGCCTAACTGGGAATGAGTGGCAAAAGCATCCCATTGTGACTGGCCCAGAGGCTCCATGCATCCTTGGTATAGATTACCTCAGGAGAGGGTATTTTAAGGACCCAAAAGGGTACCGCTGGGCCTTTGGCATAGCTGCTTTGGAGACAGAGGAAGTTAAACAGTTGTCTGCCTTGCCTGGTCTCTCAGAGGATTCTTCTGTTGTGGGGTTGTTGAGGGTCAAAGAACAACAGGTGCCGATTGCTACCACAACGGTGCATCGGCGGCAGTATCGCACTAACCGAGACTCTCTGATTCCCATCCATGAGCTGATTCGTCAACTAGAGGTTCAAGGAGTGATCAGCAAGACTCGCTCACCCTTTAACAGTCCCATATGGCCGGTGCGAAAATCTAATGGAGAGTGGAGGCTAACTGTAGACTATCGTGGTCTGAATGAAGTCACGCCACCGCTGAGTGCTGCTGTGCCAGACATGCTAGAACTCCAGTACGAACTGGAGTCCAAGGCAGCCAAGTGGTATGCCACGATTGATATAGCGAATGCATTTTTCTCAATCCCTTTGGCAGCAGAGTGCAGGCCACAGTTTGCTTTCACTTGGAGGGGCATCCAATACACCTGGAATCGACTGCCCCAGGGGTGGAAACACAGCCCCACCATTTGCCATGGACTGATCCAGACTGCACTGGAACAGGGTGAAGCTCCAGAACATCTGCAGTACATTGATGACATCATTGTATGGGGAAACACAGCAGAAGAAGTTTTTGAGAAAGGGAGTAAAATAGTCCAAATCCTTCTGAACGCTGGTTTTGCTATAAAGCGAAGTAAGGTCAAGGGACCTGCGCAGGAGATCCAGTTTTTAGGAATAAAATGGCAAGATGGACGCCGTCAGATTCCAATGGATGTGATCAACAAAATAGCAGCTATGTCTCCACCAACTAGTAAAAAGGAAACACAGGCTTTCTTAGGTATTGTGGGTTTTTGGAGAATGCATATCCCAGATTACAGTCAAATTGTAAGCCCTCTGTATCAAGTAACCCGGAAGAAGAATGATTTTAAATGGGGTCCTGAGCAACGACAAGCTTTTGAACAAATCAAACAGGAAATAGTCCATGCAGTGGCCCTGGGGCCAGTCCGGGCAGGACAAGATGTTAAAAATGTGCTCTACACTGCAGCCGGGGAGAACGGCCCTACCTGGAGCCTCTGGCAGAAAGCACCAGGGGAGACTCGAGGTCGACCCCTAGGGTTTTGGAGTCGTGGATACAGAGGATCCGAAGCCCGCTACACTCCAACAGAAAAAGAGATATTGGCAGCATATGAAGGGGTTCGAGCTGCTTCGGAAGTGGTTGGTACAGAAGCACAGCTCCTCTTAGCACCTCGACTGCCGGTGCTGGGTTGGATGTTCAAAGAAAGGGTCCCCACCACACATCATGCAACCGATGCTACATGGAGTAAGTGGATTGCACTGATCACGCAGCGAACTCGAATGGGAAACCCCAGTCGCCCGGGAATTCTGGAAGTGATCATGGACTGGCCAGAAGGCAAGGATTTCGGAATGTCACCAGAGGAGGAGGTGACGCGTGCAGAAGAGGCCCCACCATATAATAAACTGCCAGAAAATGAGAAGAAATATGCCCTGTTCACTGATGGGTCCTGCCGTATTGTGGGAAAGCATCGAAAGTGGAAGGCTGCTGTGTGGAGTCCTACACGACGGGTTGCAGAAGCCAGTGAGGGACAGGGTGAATCGAGCCAGTTTGCAGAGGTGAAGGCTATTCAGCTGGCTTTGGACATTGCTGAGCGAGAAAAATGGCCAGTACTTTATCTCTACACTGACTCATGGATGGTGGCAAATGCTCTGTGGGGATGGTTACAGCAGTGGAAGCAGGGCAACTGGCAGCGCAGAGGCAAACCCATCTGGGCTGCTGACCTATGGCAAGATATTGCTGCCCGGATAGAGAATCTGGTTGTGAAAGTACGCCATGTAGATGCCCACGTACCAAAGAATCGGGCCACGGAGGAACATCAGAACAACCAGCAGGTGGATCGGGCCGCTAGGATTGAAGTGGCTCAGGTGGATCTGGACTGGCAACATAAGGGTGAACTATTCATAGCTCGGTGGGCCCATGACTCCTCAGGCCATCAAGGGAGAGATGCGACATATAGATGGGCTCGTGACCGAGGGGTGGACTTGACCATGGACACTATTGCACAGGTCATCCATGAATGTGAGACATGCGCTGCGATCAAACAAGCCAAGCGTTTGAAGCCTCTTTGGTATGGAGGGCGATGGCTGAAATACAAATATGGGGAGGCCTGGCAGATTGATTATATCACGCTGCCACAAACCCGTCAAGGCAAGCGCTATGTGCTCACAATGGTGGAAGCAACCACTGGATGGCTGGAAACATACCCTGTGCCCCATGCCACTGCCCGGAACACTATCCTGGGCCTTGAAAAGCAAGTCCTGTGGCGACATGGTACCCCAGAGAGAATTGAGTCGGACAATGGGACTCATTTCCGAAACAGCCTCATAGACACCTGGGCCAAAGAGCATGGTATCGAGTGGGTGTATCACATCCCCTATCACGCCCCAGCCTCTGGGAAGATAGAACGATACAATGGACTGTTAAAAACTACGCTGAGAGCAATGGGTGGTGGGACTTTCAAACACTGGGATACGCATTTAGCAAAAGCTACCTGGCTAGTTAACACCAGGGGATCTAACAATCGGGCTGGCCCTGCCCAATCAAAACTTCCACGTACTGTAGAAGGGGATAAAGTCCCCGTAGTGCACATGAAGAATATGCTAGGGAAGACAGTCTGGGTTAGTCCTGCCTCAGGCAAAGGCAAACCCATCCGTGGGATTGCTTTTGCCCAAGGACCTGGGTGCACTTGGTGGGTGATGCGGAAGGATGGGGAAGTCCGATGTGTACCTCATGGAGATCTGATTTTGGGCGAGAATAGCCAATGAATCAGATTGTGTGCTGTTAATTGCTAAGTAACACTGTCACTGTATGTCCTCATTGCTATCAGTTGTACTACAAGTAAGGCACAGGGGTGATGGGATAAGAACTGATCTCAGCAGCCGGCGCCCAGCAGTTTCCTCAAGATCTACATCTTCAGCCTACAGACTGCGTGCATGAGCCACACCAGGTGCACCAGTCACAAGCTCCGAAAAATACAGCATGCAACAGACCAGCACCACCCAGCATCTCACCTGCCCTGAGAGACTGTTCTAACAGATGGAGCCCAAAG